>NC_140281.1:16153351-16335128 GCF_964030765.1 Micromesistius poutassou | reverse complement strand
ATTAGGCTCAAAGTTTTCCCAACCAGCAAATAGGCTTATAACAGCAGTACAATTAACAGAACAGTCAACACAGAATCCATTAAGGCTCCCTGAGGTGACAAGAGATGTGTTGGTCCTAATTTGCATCTCGCTTAACAGAAACTATCTAGTGAAACTATTATGTCAAAATTATTACCAAAGTAAAGGCATGATGGTAATTTTTAGTAGGCTACCACAGATGAATGAAGCTGCAGTCAGTCAATTGTAGAAAATACACCACAGTTTACTTCTGTTGCTGGTAGACTAGCCGACAGCCTGCCCTGTGCCATAACCAATCGGAGGAGAGCCCTTCTAACCAATCAGAGGCGAAAAAGGCGGTACTTGCCCCTACCATCCTACGAAAAAAAGATTTGCGTGTGGGCCAGAGGAGGACATGGAGATGACTCTGGAGAGCGGGAGAGGAGTTTCGTGGACAGAAAAGAAACGTTTGGGAGGCAAGGTTAATATTACCCTGTAGTAGTTGTTGAAACTAAGGGCTTACTTTGAGGCCTTTAGAAGGCTCTTAGTACTTGCCAGAACTCCTGGTATTATTATTTATTTTATTGTTATTATCATTATTATTTCTCTAAACTGCAACCCAATTAAGTTAAAAGGTGGGTTAGTGCTCGCGTTACATATACACACACTAGACTCATCATAGTTTACCTGTTACAGATAACGTCACTCCAAGGTTACCAGTATATTCCCCATCTGGTTGGTTTGTTGTGAACCTAAAGTTGTAGACAGCAGAGTCACTCTGTTTCAGGGCACTGATTCTCAGGGTACATGTTCCAAGACATCTGGACCCGGTACAGCTGACTTCTCCACAGATGTATTCAACACGACCAGTATAGTCTGTATCGTGTTTCAGATCAGTTGGCTGAGCCACGTCTCCTTTAGTAAACCACAGTGTTGTGACTGTGGTCGGGCGGTACTGTACGTTGTCAGGGTATTGATAAGTGCAGTTAATGTCAACCATTGCTCCTCTTAAAGCGCAGACATTACTCAATGAGTAAGTAACTTTCCTGTCACCGTTACCCTGAAGTGCTGTGGAAAATACAGAAATGAAATAGTAATGTGAAAGACAGTATGGGATCTGGGAATTACATTTAGTTCATTTTCATGTTTACTCGAATCAAAATTATTCAAGATTGGGTTATTAAGTTAAAATATATTTATATAATTTAAATGTGTGACAGGTTACACCGTTAAGCTTTGAAAACCTTACAAGAAGGGTACATTAATGAACCATTAAATATAATGTGTTCATAATAATTATACACTAACATTTAATGAATTATGGTTGTGTACGCTACTAGGGTGTGTTTAGTCTCTGTAGGCCTCAGCTTAGCTCTATAATCTTTACTATTATTTTGTGTGCAATGTGACTACAAGCTTTGTAATTACTAAGATGTGAAGACAAGGAATGTAGAGGAGAGGAGGTGAGGAGAGGAGACAGATGGGCCCCGGACCTGTTGGTCTGGGGGGGATTATTTAAATAAACTAAATTGGGGGTCAGAGAAAGGGATCTGTTGTTGGGCTGTAAGACAAATAAGGGCCATTTGATGTTGGAGACAGACGACTGGCAGGGAGGAGGAGGAGGAGAACAGGATGAAGGTGAAATGAACTAAAAGTGGGGGACAGAGGCGGGGGGACTAGCAGGGAGGGGCGTGAGGGAAAAGCAAAGGTGTCTTCAACCTACAGTGGGGGCCAGAGAAGGGGCTTTGGCAGGGAGGGGGAAAAAGCATGAAGCAAAACCATATCTAACAATTAATACAATCCTCAACAAAACACAGCGTTCTAGAGGGTCTACAGTTCAACTAAATGTTAACAATGTAAATGAACCAACCTGGTACTGACAGAAGGAAAGCTAGAAATCCTCTTGCTGCTGATCTTAAATTCATAGTGAGTCCTCTCCTCTCTCACTCTGTTGTTCTGGGAGATATTTGAACACGCCTGCAGAACACTATTTAAAAGTTAATACAAGGAAAACTCAATGAATTATATATTTATATAATTATATAATTCAATATTATATTGTTATATAATTACATAATTCATTATATAATGAATATGTGTTAAGCATTGAAATAAAAGTGTAGAACATACAACATCTTACCGTAGAGAAGGAAGCTGGTATGACATCTAGTCTGTGGTTCCAGTTCCTCATGCAGTAAGCTGAACAGAATGCAACGGATATTGAAGACTTCCTTCCTCTTTAAACCATGATTACACCACCTGCACTACTGCAACCAGCTCCTGGCTGGACTCCCTGCCTCCACGATCAAACCTTTGCAGTGTATCAACCAAGAACGCTGCAGCACTAGTGTTCAACCTACCTAAATTCTCCCACGTGACCCATCTTCCAGGACCTCCACTGGCTCCCTGCAGTAGTGATGGGCAAAAATAACCTAAATGGACATTACATTATGAATATAGTCAACCCTGGGCCCAAATCTAATAAACACAACATACCACACATTCAAGAGGGTGAAGACGACCCTCGAGCCCTCTCCCCATCAGTCTACGGAGGACACTCCGTGTCATTGGGAAAAGGGATGTATGCAATGTAAGGCCGGGGTGGATGCCACCCCCTAGGAGGGGTGTGTATGGCATACTCATGTCCGAAGCATGAGTAGCGTTTCTCCCACGTGGTTCCCCATACACCCGGCCAAGCGAAATCTTAGGCTGCCTCAGCTAGATGGCGAGGCCACACATCACACAGAAAGACAAAACAACTCGGAGGCTCAGGGACAAGAGAACCCTCGATAACACACACAAAGGCTAGCACACACACCTGGCCATGAAAGATACTATAAGTTTCTCATGCACCAAATCACGGGAGCTCTTCCGAGGCAGAACCTCTTCGGAGGCGAAGCTCCGGACGACCTCAGCGCTGTTAGGGGACGTAGAATATTCGATCTCTCACGCTTTATGAATCTGTATTACCTTTGCTACTTTACTCAATAAATCCGAGGCCCTCGTGCTGATAGACTTTATTACCTCTCCGTCTCATTTTATCTGGTCAAGTAACTAGGCAGACTGCTTTTCCCAACAAATTGGTGACCCCGACGTGATTTTACTACTACTGGGAAAACGACCGAGGACGGAGAGGGGCACGCCCCGGGACCCCGGAGCACCACCGATCCCGGCAGTCTCACCTCGGGCGCCCAAGCAAAAGGTAGGCAGAACCCGTTGATAAAATCTGAATTCTGCATAGTTATATAGGAACCACATTAGGAGATGAGACTGACGGGACGGTTTTCTACGGGGGGCATCCCGCGGGGATAAGGCTGAGTGCAACGTAGAGTTAACCTGTAAAAACCAGATTGACCCTAAACGCGTGACGCACGAATACGGGCTCGCTGCATGGTGAAAGAATACCCTCGAGGCCCAGGACCTATAATGTTCGAGCATAGTGATACAATACTCTCGATCGTCGGATTAGGGTCTATAGTAATCGAGCATGGTGATACAATACTCTCGATGGCCAAGATGAGAAGATAAGGATGCCTAGGCTCGGGGAGACCTAGAGGGAATACCCGGGCTTTGGATAAGACCCAGAGGAGATAACTCAGTAGGACCTGTAATAATCGAGCATGGTGATACAAGACTCTCGATGGTCGGAGTAGGGTCTATAAGAATCGAGCATAGTGATACAATACTCTCGATGGCCGTAAGATGAGAGTTGAAGATACCTAGGCTCGGGGAGACCTAGAGGGAATACCTGGGCTATGAGAGAGACCCAGAGGAAAAGATGCCTAGGCTCGGGGAGACCTAGAGGAAATACCCGGGCATTATAAGGGACCCGGAGGAGATCTCGAGTGTGTGCGCGCGTGCGAGTGTGCGTGTGTGTGGTATGAGGTGTGTGTGTGTGGGCCCGTGCGGATGTGTGTGTGTGACTGTGTGTGAGGGGCTGTGGGAGCCTGTGTGGGTGTGTTGGACTGGGGGACAGGGACCCGAGACACAGTTGGGAACTGTGGGTATGATCAAGACCGTAGGTGATAGCGTCTGGGTGGTGCATGAGAAAGGGCACTACCAGAAAAGATACTATTGGTCGGGATAAGACGTTGTTTTGAGTCCTACGTGTCAAAACTGTTAATCATATTGTGCGGCCTGGTTTGCAAAGGAAAATTTCTTGTGCGAATGACCCCCTGCTCTGTGCGCAACGCTTGCTCGCTTACGCCCCCCCCCCCCCCCCCCCCCGTCATTTCCCCGTCCGCCATATTTGTAATTTCCCAGTCCGCCATATTTGTAGTTTCCCCGTCCGCCCCGTCCGCCATATTTGTAGTTTCCATATTTGTAGTTTCCCCCGTCCGCCATATTTGTAGTTTCCCCCGTCCGCCATATTTGTAGTTTCCCCGTCCGCCATATTTGTAGTCCCCCCCCCCCCGTCTTTCCCCGTCCGCCATATTTGTAGTCCCCCATTTGTAGAAGGTCGCGAGGACAGTAGAGATAAGAGGGGAATGCAGCCTGTGTGGGAGTCACAGGGAGACAGACAAAGAGATTCAGAGGTTATCATCTATACTCCATAACATGAACAATTAGCATTTAAAGTTGTCCATAGCATGCACACCGCGTGTCCACAGAAGTCCAGGGGTCAACCAGCGCTGGGGACTCTTTTTAAGAGTTCAGGGAAAATCCTCTCTCACCAATCTGAGCAGAAGGACCCGCCCTAAAAGGACTCGGGGACGGCGGAGTCAATGCACAGTTCAACAGACCTGACAAGGTTTAAGTACAAAAAAGACAGCACAAAGAGGAAAATTAAAAATTCCTGAGGGATTACGGTAATAATAGACATTATATTAAAATTGATCATATAATGTAGACAGAGAAAGGCCTGGTAGTGGGCCTCATCAGGGCCACTGAGATAAGGGAGGTTACTCTCCTGCACAGAGTGTTGGAACACACAAGGTGGTTCTGAAAGCATATTTCAGATGAAACAATAGAGTTAAGAAGGAAATGGTCTTTACTATACCTAATTACAATTACATTTGTGTCAACTAAAATTGTAAAAGATGTTCTGATATTCACATTATGGCTAAAAGGGAATACATATCAGTCATACAAAATAATAATGTTACTGCAATTGAAGTTCTCGGACCAGGGATCTGCATTCCGGTACCAGGGGCTGCGGCCCGTTCCCTTAGGGCTTGAGGGCACCCCTGGCTGTATTTGCTTCAATTGCTGTATAGCCTATAATCCGGTTAAGGGAGAATGCCATTTTTTGCAATAATATTCCCCGCTGTATTGCTCATGCTCACCAGGATAACGCCCTGCCAGGGCCATTGAATAAACGGGTTTTTTGATTAGTATGGGGGTGCTACCACCCATACTCCCATGTGCATCCCTGGCAGGGGCTAATGAAGGATGTTCCCGCTTGCTTTTATCTTATTTTTTATCTTATTTACTTTAACTTTAGACTTAAAAAAAAAAAAAAAAAAAAAGATTAGTATTTTGATTTCCTTAATTGTTTTGGTTTAATTCCATAATCTCAATTTCTTGCTTAATCACATGTTCTGTTTTTACCTTGCCTTCCGTGTCATTGTGCAAAGGGATACTGCAATGTAAGGCCGGGGTGGATGCCACCCCCTAGGAGGGGTGTGTATGGCATACTCATGTCTGGAGCATGAGTAGCGTTTCTCCCACGTGGTTCCCCATACACCCGGCCAAGCAAGATATTAGGATCCCATGCTCATGGTTGCTTATTTTTATGGTCAAGTTTGTCGTCTTTCTGATGTTATTGATGATGCTACAATGATACGTCAAGCGCTGAGGTCCAACCCCTCGTGTCCCTAGTAAGTGAAGCCGTCTAGCGACGGGTTGAGGGGGACAGCCGTTTTTATTGGTATTTTTATTTTATTTATTTATTTATTTATTTATTTTTTTGAATGGTCGAGTTTGTCGTTATTTTTAAGTAAAAGTCGTCTGACGACGACTTGAGGGGGATATGATGGGCAAAAATAACCTAAATGGACATTACATTATGAATATAGTCAACCCTGGGCCCAAATCTAATAAACACAACATACCACACATTCAAGAGGGTGAAGACGACCCTCGAGCCCTCTCCCCATCAGTCTACGGAGGACACTCCGTGTCATTGGGAAAAGGGATGTATGCAATGTAAGGCCGGGGTGGATGCCACCCCCTAGGAGGGGTGTGTATGGCATACTCATGTCCGAAGCATGAGTAGCGTTTCTCCCACGTGGTTCCCCATACACCCGGCCAAGCGAAATCTTAGGCTGCCTCAGCTAGATGGCGAGGCCACACATCACACAGAAAGACAAAACAACTCGGAGGCTCAGGGACAAGAGAACCCTCGATAACACACACAAAGGCTAGCACACACACCTGGCCATGAAAGATACTATAAGTTTCTCATGCACCAAATCACGGGAGCTCTTCCGAGGCAGAACCTCTTCGGAGGCGAAGCTCCGGACGACCTCAGCGCTGTTAGGGGACGTAGAATATTCGATCTCTCACGCTTTATGAATCTGTATTACCTTTGCTACTTTACTCAATAAATCCGAGGCCCTCGTGCTGATAGACTTTATTACCTCTCCGTCTCATTTTATCTGGTCAAGTAACTAGGCAGACTGCTTTTCCCAACAGTAGCTTGCATCAGATTCTACACAATGGTACTGGCCTACAAGGGTGTCAACAGAACTGCCCCTGCCTACCTCCGAGCGCTAGTCAGACCACACACCCCAGCACGAGCGCTCCGCTCAACTACCTCAGCTGGACGCCTGGTACCGCCAGCGCTAAGATCAGGCAAAGGACAAACAACAAAGACACATCTCTTCTCTGTTTTGGCACCACAGTGGTAGAACGAGCTCCCTGCCGATGTCAGGACGGCAGAGTTGCTCATCAGCTTCTGCATTAGACTCAAGACTCACTTGATCAGACTTCACCTGGACTCTGCATAGCCTCACCTCTTACCCCCCAACGCCCATTCTCTCTATTTAAACTAATAACAATGTCATATCCAGCATTCATTTTTAATCAAGTTGGGTGAGTATGAAATAAATACATTTAAAAAGGAGGACTTGTTTTTTTTTTAACATCATTGTGAACCATCTGATATTCCTTTCTACACAGTCAGCCCCTTGGCCTTGGATTCATTGACTCTGTGGCCTCCCTTATTTCCCTGCTCACCTGTTCCTCGTTGTGTTGGTACTGCCCAGACTATTTGTACCCTGTGTGGTTAGTACCACCGTGTCCGATTGTTTTATACCTGTTTCTGTCATTTCTTTCTGCCCTGTTTCTGCATGCCTGCTTGTTCGCCTTATTCTGGAATCACCTATGGTTTTTAACTTTTGCCTGCCCCTGGACTACTCTCCTCTGGCTCTTCTTTCTTTCTTTGTTTGTTATTCTTTTTGTCATCAGCGGCCTTGTGCCCTTTTTTTATTTTATGCATTTCCTCATGTTAAGCAAGAGTTGATTTTTGTTAATGCTTGAGCTGAAGCCTTGCTTAGCATCAAATTAATATTCCGTTCTCCACCCTGCAAACCCCTTTGAATGCATTCGCACTGAATGGGATCAATCAATCCTTTATTTAACCAAGTAGAAATTCATTGAGATTAAAATCTCTTTTACGAGAATGACCTGGCCAAGAAAGCAGCAAAGTCATATCCAGCATTGATTTTTAATTAAGTTGGGTGAGATTAAATAAATACATTTAAAAAAGAAGGACTTACACTGTCAGGCCCTTGGCCTTGGATCCATTGCCTCTGTGGCCTCCTGCTCATCTCAGTTCCGGTGAGTTTGATGCTCTCTGGTAATCACAACAAAGTGATTGTTCTTTGTAATTTACTCTCCACATATACCCATTGTTCTTGGCCACCCATGGCTTGTTAAACACAACCCTCACATCAATTGGATGGATCATTTTATTTTAGGCTCGAGCCATTTCTGTCATTCTCAATGTTTGAAGTCTGCCCATAACCCCTCTCCAGTCTTCAGCAAGTCAAGGGCCACTTCTTTGCCACCTCACCGACCGGGTCACTATGAGAACCTCATCCTACCCTTCGGGTTGACCAATGCCCCAGCAGTCTTCCAGTCACTTGTTGATGATATTCTGCACGACTTGGTGAACAAGTTTGTTTTTCGTTTACCTCTACGACATACTCATATTTCCCAGGTTCCTCTGTTATCATGTCCAGCATGTCAGAATTATTCCTCAGCGGTTGCTAGAAAATCAACTCTTCATGAAGGCAAAGAAATGTGCGTTCCATCATAGCGGACATTTGGGCGTTGTTATCTCAGAGGGAGGTGGAAAGATTCATTCGTTCTGTATCGTTCTTTGCTTGATTATGTTCTAGGAATTGCATGAATGTTACCATATCTTACTAAACTTAGTTGGCTTACCACATAAGTAAGCTTCCCTATAGTGCCAGGCTGGATGACATTGATTATTTATTTTTTATAACTTTGTTTACAAATTAATTCTGAATAGTTACTTGACAAGGATAACCACACTGAAAAAATACAATTAATAAAATGTAAAAATACCATAATGATACAGAAGTAGAAACAGCAATGTACAGCACAGGAACCTAAGCGCCGTAAGTTATGCAGCAAACAATCAGCCAGTGTATTGTCCTGTTTCAACTGAATGATGAGACACTATACTAAGAACCACTATTTAAATCCTGCTGCCGCTACTGGTTCACACTCTGGGGTGTTTATTTGACGATGGTCCTGGTCCCTGAAAGAAGACAGAGATATGAACTTCAGTCTCCCTGTAAAGCAAATCCATTGGGTTGATTAAGTCCTAAAAAATTCTATCTATTTTGACCACAGAGTAAAGGACCTCATCTGTCTGGTCTGATTGGACACGGGAGCCAGCCAACCAACGAGTCACTTCCTGGTTTTCTGGGAGAGAGGTGTGGATGCTGGCACAGTGATGGTCATCCTGCTCTTCTATTGGTTCTCTCTGTGCTTTAGGAGCCAAGCGATTGGTCAGAGCTGAGATGTTTTCATACACAGCAACAGGAAGCAGCTGAGGACAGAAGAGTACATTAAAAAAACACTTTACACTTCCTGAAGACAGTCATTAAGAGAACCTTGGTGGGGACTAGTGGTCCTAGCTGGCTTCTCTAGGCCTCACTTCAAGTCCTTCCTGCAAGGTCTATCTTTAAACACCTTCTTCATTTGCTTCTTTAAAACAAGACAAGACATCTATAATTTGATATAGCCATCCCCTCATTCTGTTCACTGGCAGCAGTCTCATCAGATCCAGTTTATCATCCAGATCTGACCCTAGATCTCACACTTATAGCAAACATCACTGGCACAGCAAGTAACCAGGAGCTGTTATATTAATAATATCATGGTTTAGCTTCAGCTGGTTCACAGGAGGAGGCTGGCCTTTTTAAACTCCTGGGGTCCTATATGTGTTCTCGGGGAGGCATTAAAGACGTATCTGATTACATTGTTTTGCATAAGATGCATTCCATTAGTTTTTGTGATAAACCAGTTGCTGCAGATTGTGCATGCTTGGCATGCACAATCATAATGGCACTGAATAAAGGCTATAAGCAACAGTTCTCTCTGAACTCTGAAATCAAATGATTTATATTGGCAACAGAAGAATGGTAACCAGGTCACCAGATGATAATTTGTTGATTTTAGATAAGGGTAAGATATTAGTGTGGAGGGGGGCGGCGTCTGGCCTGTAGGGGGAGTATGGAGCACCAGGTCTGCTGGGGCGATTGGGTCTGATTGCCGACAGGTGTCCGCAATCAGACCCAATCAGGAAGTGTGTATTTATGTGTCTGCTCTGCCTTTCAGTAGGAACAGCCGAGAGCGACAGACGCTCAGTGTGGACAGAGAGCTTGGCCACCATAGTTACGGACTGGATTGTTCATGTCATTTCGCCTTATGTTTCATTTGTTGTTCGCTTTGTGCGGAATAAAGCGAACCGGCTGAGAAAACGCCAAACCTGTCTCCGCCCACTCCTTGAACCTTGCTACAGTGGAGCCCAAAGTGGGGCGGAGTGCGACAATGGAACAGTCACCCTTGGCAGCGCTACTCGGACATCTCGCGCAGATGTCCGAACGGCAGGCGCAGGTGCAACAGGCACAGAACGACGTGCTCCTGGAGCTCGGCCAGTCGTTGACCGCCGATCGGGCGGTCCTCCAGGAGCTCCTCGCCTCCGGCGACCGCGGTCGGGAACCCAGAGCGGCAGGGGCGGTGGGCCACATACACGTTCCCAAGATGGGGGAGACCGACAACGCGGAGGCCTTCCTGGAGACGTTCCGGGGGGTGGCCGAGGTCTCCGGGTGGCCACGACAGGAGTGGGCTCACCGCCTCCTGCCGCTCCTGACGGGCGAGGCCCAGCTCGCGGCCCACAGTCTGCCGGCAGGGGCCCAGTGGGACTACGAGGCGGTCGACAAGGCCATCCGGGACCGGCTAGGCCTGAACCCGGAGGAACATCGCCGCCGGTTCCGGGCCCTCACCTTTTCGGAAGGCTACCTACGCCCAGCAGCTGCGGGACCAGGCGAGGAGGTGGCTGGCCCCGGAGAGGAACAACCCCGAGGAAATCGTGGAGCAGGTGGCCCTCGAGAGGTTCGTCGAGGGGCTCCCAGCCAGAACATCCACCTGGGTCCGGTACCACCGGCCCGAGAGCCTCTCGGCGGCCGTCAAGATCGCGGAGGGCCACCTGATTCCCCCCTCGACGGACAGACGACCACCAGCACCAACCCCGAGCCCGCGGACCGGTGCGGCGGCCCTGCGGGGGTACAAACCCACCCCGCTACCAAGAGCGAGGTGGGGGGGGGGGCCCACTCCAGAGCAGGCACATGAATCACCTTCCCCCCCCATCCCGCAGGCGGGCCCTCAGACGGCAAGGGAGGGGTGTTGGCGGTGCGGACAGCCGGGACACCTTCGGAGGGACTGCCCGATGATGGAGGTGGGCCAGGTTGTCCGCGTCACCGGTGCCCCGATCCCTCCCTACGGTCCCGGCGAGGCGTACCGTATCCCGGTGAGGATACAACGGGGTACGTACCAGGCGCTGTTGGATTCCGGCTGTATGCAGACCATGATCCATCAGCGCCTGGTGCGGTCCGAGGCATTGGTCGAGGCATCGAGCGTTTTGGTGAGGTGTATACACAGGGATGTTCACACGTATCCCTTGGTCCCTATCGAAATTCGTTATGGGGGAAAAACGCATAGGGTCAAGGCGGCGGTTAGTCCGAGCCTCACGTACCCCCTGATTCTAGGGATAGATTGGGCTGGGTTTCCAGGGAGAGTGAGAGAGGTTTAACCGGACGTTAAAGTCCATGATCCGGAAGTTTGTACAGGAGGATGCTCGAAATTGGCATCAATGGCTAGACCCTCTGTTGTTTGCGGTGCGGGAAGTGCCTTAGGCTTCCACAGGGTTTTCCCCGTTTGAGTTGCTCTATGGGCGCAGGCCCAGGGGCGTCCTGGACCTCATTAAAGAAAACTGGGAGGAGGGGTCCAGCGACAGCAAAAACGAAATTCAGTACGTCATGGACTTGCGTGCAAAGCTCCACTCACTCGGGGTAATGTCACGTGAGCATTTGCGCCAAGCCCAGGAGAATCAGAAACGCCTGTACGACAGAGGGACTAGATTACGCGATCTCACACCGGGGGACAAGGTCCTTGTTCTGTTGCCCACCTCTAACACTAAATTACTCGCGAAGTGGCAAGGTCCCTTTGTGGTCACATGGCGAGTCGGGGACGTGGATTACGAGGTAGTGCGGTCGGACAGGGGCGACGCCCGACAGATCTACCACATCAACCTCCTGAAAAGGTGGAATGATGTGGTCCCGGTCGCGTTCGCCACGACGCTACCGGAGGGAGAGGAGCTTGGACCGGAAGTCCCTGCCCCGGGGCCCATCCCTCCGGTCGGTCGAGGAGAGGATCTGTCGGAGAGTCAGGCGGCGGACGTGGTCTCTCTACAGCTCCAGTTCGCCGACGTCTTTTCGCCCCTGCCCGGTCGCACCCCGTTAATAACTCACGACATCGAGACGCAACCGGGGTTAACGGTGCGGACACGCCCCTACAGGCTGCCCGTACACAAGCAAGACGTGGTACGGCGCGAATTGGCAGCAATGCTAGAGTTGGGCGTCGTCGAGGAGTCCCACAGCGACTGGTGCAGCCCCGTCGTGCTTGTGGGGAAGCCGGACGGGTCTGTCCGGTTCTGTGTGGATTACCGTAGGGTGAACGCGGTGTCTAAGTTCGACGCCTACCCGATGCCTCGGATCGACGAGCTTGTGGACCGGCTTGGCATGGCCACCTACTACACGACTCTGGACTGCACGAAGGGCTACTGGCAGATTCCGTTGTCTCCAGCAGCCCGAGAGAAAACGGCGTTCTCCACTCCGCTCGGTCTGTACCAATTCAAGGTACTTCCATTCGGGTTGTTCGGGGCCCCAGCCACGTTCCAGCGGCTGATGGACCGGGTGTTGCGACCTCATGCTGCATATGCTGCTGCCTACCTCGACGACATAGTCATCTATGGAGACAACTGGGGGCAGCATATGCAGCGGGTGGCGGCCGTCCTTCAGTCGCTGAGACGGGAGGGGCTCACGGCCAACCCGAAGAAGTGCGTGATCGGGCGGAGGGAGATCCAGTATCTGGGGTTCCACCTGGGGGGGGGGAAGGTCCGGCCGCAGGTCGGTAAGACCGCGGCGGTCGCTGCCGCCCCCCGCCCCAGGACCAAGAAGGAGGTGAGGCGGTTCCTGGGGCTGGCGGGGTACTATCGGCAGTTTGTCCCAAACTTCTCCGACCTGGCCAGCCCCTTGACCGACCTCACCCGGAAGAGAGCCCCAGATACGGTCCAGTGGTCGGAGCCATGTCAGGTGTCGTTTGATGCTATTAAAACAGCCCTCCTGTGTGCTCCTAATTTTGCTCTCCCTTTCTCCGTGCAGGCAGACGCGTCGGATAGGGGGTTGGGCGCGGTCCTGACCCAGCAGGTGGGGGGGGCCGACCGACCGGTGCTGTACCTGAGCCGCAAACTATCGGACCGGGAGGGTCGGTACAGCACCATCGAGAAGGAGTGTCTCGCCATCCGATGGGCGGGCGGTGCCCTCCGCTACTACCTGCTGGGTCGCCAGTTTACCCTCTACTCCGACCACTCCCCCCTCCAGTGGCTCCACCGGATGAAGGATGCCAACGCGAGGATCACCCGGTGGTACCTCGCGTTGCAGCCCTTTCATTTCCGGGTGGCCCACAGGCCGGGGGCGCAGATGGTCGTGGCTGATTTCCTCTCCCGTTCCGGGGGGGGGGGGGGAGTAGGCTACGGCCGGATGGGTTCCCGGCCTGTGTCGGGCGGTGGGGGTATGTGGAGGGGGGCGGCGTCTGGCCTGTAGGGGGAGTATGGAGCACCAGGTCTGCTGGGGCGATTGGGTCTGATTGCCGACAGGTGTCCGCAATCAGACCCAATCAGGAAGTGTGTATTTATGTGTCTGCTCTGCCTTTCAGTAGGAACAGCCGAGAGCGACAGACGCTCAGTGTGGACAGAAGGACGGGCCGAACGGCAGAGAGCCTGGCCACCGTAGTTACGGACCGGATTGTTCATTTCATTTCGCCTTATGTTTCATTTGTTGTTCGCTTTGTGCGGAATAAAGCGAACCGGCTGAGAAAACGCCAAACCTGTCTCCGCCCACTCCTTGAACCTTGCTACAATTAGGTTTGGATGTGATACTACTTCTACCAGGATCCTACTCTTGCAAGCTTCTTTAACTTGTGCTTCAGGCCAAACTAAATGGATTCAGTTGTACCAAGATACAGACAGCTTTTTAATTTAATTGTATGGATTTGCATCACTGCTGCAGCTCAGAGTCACTGAACTGCCCTCCTCTATTTCAGCAGAGGGACTCACGGTCACTGTGGGGGTCTTTGGAGCGTCTGTTAACAGTTACATTTCATTAATTATATTCATTAATCATCCATGTACCGATAAAGCGAGAAATTAATTGTGTGTGTGTGTGTGTGTGTGTGTGTGTGTGTGTAGGACCGTTCATCTGATCTACTTCACATTTGGTGTGTGTATTGCTGAGAGCTGAGGAAGTGCAGTGCTGACTAATTTGGACACAGGACACGTTCAATATCAACACACTTTGAACAAGACTGTGCAGCAGCGGGATGGGGCTTCAGGGCTCTGCAGTTCAGCAGTTCACTTGGTCACTGTACTTGGATGCTGGATACACAACTGTTATATTAGTCTAACAATAATTAGAAGAGGCTCTGTATGTCTGCATGTCATTTGATAGACTTTTCACGTGGCGGGCGTATTACTGAGAACACAGAAAATGCTGTGTCGAGTGCCAAGTATTTTAAAGGAGCGACGCTCAATAAAGCTGCAAGCAGCAATACAGGAGGCCAAGCAATCGGCCTGTGCTAAATAGGCCCATTTTGAACAGGCTCTGCACTTCATAGTAAGAGTAACATGTAGTTCTGTACCCTCAAAGGTCCATTACATCTGGTATCATGTCAGTGGAGTTGACTTACACAATAAAGGAGAGTGGAGATGTTCGTATCCTTCAACAGCACATGAATAGTTCCCTTCAGACTGAATGTAGACCCTGTCACTCTCTGTCCTACATTCTGTCTATTTATGAACCAGATGTAGCGAGGGTCACCAGCTAGATCACACATACTGTGACACGCCATCTCTGCCCAGGTAGGACTGGTAGGGTAAGGAATTGACACCTTCACCTGGAGATCTGGGTCTGAGAACAAATGAAATGACACACAATTATTCTAAATAATTAAGATTACTAAAACAAACCTTCTAGAACCAACACACACACACACACACACACACACACACACACACACACACACACACACACTTCAATCATTTGTAATCTAAGTTTACGTGTTACAGTTAACGTCACTCCAGGGTCACCAGTATATTCCCCACCTGGTTGGTTTGTTGTAAACCTAAACTTGTAGACAGCAGAGTCACTCTGTCTCAGGTCTTCTGGACCCGGTATTATCAGGTCATCTGGACCTGATGAATTCAGCTGAATTCAACACAATTTGTATAGCCTCTATCGGGTTTCAGATCAACTGGCTGCTTATTGGAAACTTTAGTAAACCACAGTATATTGGCTGTGGTCGTGAGGTTCTGTACGTTGCCAGGGTATTCATAAGTGCAGCTGATGTCAACTGTTGATCCTCTTAAAGCGCAGCCATTACTAGATGAGTAAGTAACTCTCCAGTCACCATTACCCTGAAGCGCTGTGAAAAAACAAACACATCTCATTGAGAATGAACAAGACACAGAGGTTCACCTGATGAACAGATCAGAAGAAACATAAAGAGATGGAGGCTAGTGGGTGGAGATGGAAACTACAGATACATGCTGACCACTGAGCTGTGAGAGGAACAGCTCAGTGGTCACCCCCCGAATTGCAGCATTTATTACACTACACTAACTGAATAACATACACTAACAGTTAAGAGGAGACAAGGATAGTATTGCAAACAAAGAGTTGAAGTGGGAATAGTGGTGAGGAGACAAGGTAAGGAAAGGGAAAGAGTGGAGACAAGGAAAAGAGAGTAGAGACAAGGAGGAGAAGAGGAGAGGAGAATAATAGAGGAGAGCAGGAGAGAGGAGAGAAGACAATTAGAGGAGAGCAGGAGAGGGGACCTGAGGTGGCATGCCGTGTACCATATCACTGAATCAGAATGTTAACATTGCAGCAGATTTCATGTCTAAATCATCATTAATAGAATAAATGGGGGAGCAACAGTAGCTTTTGACATTTATGTTTTTTTCTAAAAGTATAAAAGTAACTAAATTAATCTTTCGATAATTTGAATAGTTCAGGATTGTCTAAACCAGGAAATGGCCAACATATCTCAAAAGGGTATCGTTATCTTAAAACCAGCACTTTAACTACAAGAGGCTGTATACAACTTGCAGTGAAGTAGTATTTTTCCATGACTTATGAACCATAACTTAAATTTATAAAGTGGACCGTTCTCTATTCTAGTGGTCTGTTTAACCAAACACAGCATTCTAGAGGGTGATTCTTTAATGTTCTATTTACTATATTCTATCTTAAACCTGCTGTGGTTTCACCCTCTCCTCGTTCCAGTTGCTTGGTTGTCGTTATTGAAACAGTTAAGATTTTCACGATGTAAATTAACCCTCTCCTCTCTCACTCTGTTGTTCTTGGTGATATTTAAACACCTGCAGGTAAAAAATACAATTAAAAAGTACATACAAGCAAAACTCTTTGAATTAGATTCATTAGCCATAGAAAAATAAAAGTTAAAAGTTACTGTAGAGGAGGAAGCTGGTCTGACATCTAGTCTGTGGTTCCAGTTCATGCACTTAGCTGAAAAGAAACCATACAACATTGAAAGACTTCCTTCCTCTTCACACCATGATTAGCAGAATAATGAACAGAAGCCTGGTAACTACTGGACATTTTTTGGCCACAATGAATGGTTAAAATGCCTTCATGTGCTCTGCAAATTTTTTCATCATTTTTTCATCATACAGTAAGCATCCCCAAAATCCTCCCTCCCTCCCTCCCTCCCTCTCTCTCCCTCCACATTCTTCAGGATGAAAAACTAATTGGTGGTGAATTGAAAATGTACGTCAACGTTTTCAGAGTGGAGAAGCTCCATAAGCGCCTGTGGGGCAAGCTAGCTAGCCAGCCAGCCAGTTATATATATGGTTATACTATACTAAATGCACCACAGTGTGTCAGTTTCCCCTTTGGTCTAGTCTGGTTACTTGTGAGTCTTACCTCTCATAGGGTTGCTGTCCCCAGGATGTGGGACAGGACAATTCTAGAGAACAACAGTGATGTGAAGAAGTGATGAACGTTTTATTTTTTGTTTGTTTATTTTTGCAAACCTAAAGTCTGTGTTATGACCAGGCCTGCCTCGGGCAAATGTGACCATAGATGGAGACAACGCAGCAAATCAGCTGAAATCATAATTTATCAGAATGAGACCTCTGCTGCGTGTGGGGACAGACAACGCCCCTTAACTGTGGTATAATGAGAACATACCACAGCCTGTCGTGATCTATTGCTTAATTATTCTATCTTAAACCTGCTGTGGTTTCACCCTCTCCTCGTTCCAGTTGCTTGGTTGTCATGTTATTGAAACAGTTAAAATGTTCACAATGTAAATTAACCAACCTGGTACTGACAGAAGGAAAGCTAGAAATACTCTTGCTGATGATCTTAAATTCATAGTGAGTCCTCTCCTCTCTTACTAATAAATAAAAGTTAAAAGTTACTGTTGAGGAGGAAGCTGGTCTGACATCTAGATGTGGTTCCAGTTCATGCACTTAGCTGAAAAGAAACCATACAACATTGAAAGACTTCCTTCCTCTTCACACCATGATTAGCAGAATAATGAACATAAGCCTGGTAACTACTGGGCCTATCAGAGAATCATCTTTTTAGACCATTTCTGCAATTTTTTCTCTTTATTAATCTTCGGTCCTTCCGCTCAAGACGTCCTTCCTCTTCACACCCTTAAGTCTAGTCTGGTTACTTGTGAGTCTTACTTCTCATAGGGTTGCTGTCCCCAGGATGTGGGACAGCAGCACTTGAGACAACATCACTCATGTGTTCACCTTTGAAGTGATGATTATTATTATTATTATTTATTTTTTTCATCAGACAATCATACAGTAAGCATCCCCAAAATCCTCCCTCCCTCCCTCCCTCCCTCTCTCTCCCTCCACATTCTTCAGGATGAAAAACTAATTGGTGGTGAATTGAAAATGTACGTCAACGTTTTCGGAGTGGAGAAGCTCCATAAGCGCCTGTGGGGCAAGCTAGCAAGCCAGCCAGCCAGTTATAAGGATTTTTACATCGGATAGCCAGTGGCGTTATTATCATGACAACAGAGCAATAAAGTCAAGGTAAATCAACTCTTTCTACCAGTCAGACTCATCACAGGTCGCAACACTATAACCTTTAACGTTCACCCAAAGTAACATATTAAGTAGCCTTAATCAAGTAAATAAGTTGATGAATATATAAATGAATCACTAAATGCATACATGAATCACAGCGCTCTATAATAATTCCAGTGTTGGCGCCCATTGGCAATTTATTCACAATCAGTTGTGGGAAAGTGGCAGAAATATGACTGTAGCCTATAACAGTTATGAATTATGTTCATTAGGCCTATTTAGTAAGGTGACCAGATTTCTGAGACAAAATCCGGGGACATTTTGGGCAGCGGTGTAAAAACCTCCAAACGTGTAGTGTTTTTGTCATAGAAAACTAAAACGGGGACACTGCCCCATCCCCCCTGTCGGACGGGATTGTTGCCGGGAGGGTTCGGGATTGCGGGCGGACGGGATTGTTGGGGGGGGGGGGGGGGGTTATGGGATTGTGGGCTGACGGGATTGTTGACGGGGGGGGGGGACAGGGGGGGACGTCTGGTCACCCTAGTTTAGAGACCCACGTTTTAAACGCGCAGCGTTTGACCCTCGCCATTCAAAACCATGGATGATTATTTCTAATGTTGAAAATAAATGAAAAATAGGGATAATGTGGTCTTTGGTGTATTGCATAAACCCGACGTTATTGAGCTAGTTTACTTCAGGTGGAAGGCTTATATAAAAGCCATTGGCTGTTGTTGACGTAGGACATTCAAAATGTGTTTAGATATGTTTTAATCATGCATTTAATCATGCATTGACATGGGAACACAGCTGTATACTGATACCTGCTGCCATAGATATGTATTTAACCAAGACCGAATTTATTCCCAGTCGGACCCAGAAATAAAGAATTTAACAGAAGGTAACAGTGTGTCATGGCCTTTAATTAGTTTAGTAATTTGGTCATTGGTTGATAGCCTACACTACACTAAGACACCTTGTAATTTTGTTTTGAGGAGGGCCTTTAGGGTCTATATTGCGAGAATAGGTTACTTGGACTCCGCTAATTGCCAAACGTGACTTTATTTAGCCTAATGACTGATATTGAAAAGTAACAACATGGAATTAATGTTAAATCAGAATTAAAATAACATGTCCTTATTAACATATTTGAAACTGTAACATAGCCTATGGATTATCTAGCCTATAGAAGCCTACCCCAGCAAACATTTCGACGTCAATTAGACGTCTAATCGACGTTGGTCATGGAGGTCGAAACGACGTCGATTTGAGGGGCTGATATGAAAGTTTTTCTGACGTCGGTCTTTCGACCGACGTCGTTTCGACGTCTCATAGACGACATCAATCCACGTCGTCTCGACGTTGTATAGACGACATTTCAACCTACATGAAATTTACTTTTAAGCCAATACACTAAATACCCACTTTATTATGAAAAAAAATATTAAGCTACATTTCAGTTACCTTGTAGTGTGCCCCAATTTACGGTTTTTCAGTATAGCTACCCACTGAACCTATAACACGCAGTTCTTGTGCTGCATGTAGATAATTAAACATTTCTCAATCTGTTGTAAACATATTTACCTCAAACCGTGTGGTCAACAAGTCCAATAGACGTCGAGTCGCAACGTGACTTTATTTCGACCCTTTGCCGACATGTAGCCTATAGAGCATTTGGTCATATCAAAAGGACAGCAATATTTGGCTACATCTATAATATTTTGTTTAATTATGCATACTCTTATCAATCAAGCATGAATACATGTCCTATTAATCTTCAACAAAAGACAGATTTCAGGGTATAAAGTGCACTGCATCAAAAACATTTTATTTATACCCAAGTAGGCCTACATCTTCTTTAAACAACAAAATGAAAACTTATTGGGACCAAAATCCCATCCCCCCAGTCCTTGCAGGTGCATGTTTCAGGTGTAAACTCATGGCTGGTTCGATTTCTGTATCTGTGGCCTCGGGATTCCATCTCGTCACAGCAGCTGGAAAGAAAACACCCGTACAAGGTTTGGTGAGAGTGAGAAGTTTGACTGGCCAAAAAACACAAGTGTTTGGCTCAGTGGACGAAGACAGTCTCACCATCCAGCGCCCCAGCCTCAAGGGCTAACTGGTGGCTACATCAAGTCCATTTAGCTTAGCTACATCGGAAGCTATCACCCCTCTCGCTATCAATAATGAGAAGAATGGGTCCTAAAATTGACCAACAGTTCACAGGACTAATGCACGGGGAAAGGGCTTTGCCACCCGTGTTTTATTTTCAATAACACACAGATACCGTTAGCCCTGAAACGGGACGCTGCTGCTCCCCAGCTGGGAAGTAGCAGCGTCCCGTTTCAGGGCTAAGCTAACGTTAGCCTACTAGCTTCCCGCTCCCAGTTCGTATGTAACGTTACAAATACGAAAACCCGCTATCCATGAGAATACGCCATGTAGCCTCAAATTCAACAGTTAGGCATGCAAATAACAAAAGGGTAATGTCTCTACAAATACAGTTGCATTTTAAATTGCAGTGTCTTTTCGAAACTCACCTGCAACTCCCGCATGCTGCTGAGTGCCGAACTTGACGGCGAACTGATATCACCTGCGCATGCGTTGGAGGGATTACGTGTTGGTGCGCAAGGAAAAATAGTTCCTCAATGGAACTTGAGTAAATGGAATGCTGGAATAAAACATTTTAGAACCTATATTGGCCATATACATGATAGCATATTGCGTTTGGAATAATAACACTTCAATAATACTATTAATGTGTAAACATTACCGTTCACACTAATGTTACAAAGTTACATCGTTGTTAAGTTAAATAGCGATATAAACAGTGTTTATTCAGTTACACAACTGTCAAACAAGCTTTCCTCGAAATCACCATTTCCGTAGCGGCATATATGTTTTCATGTCGGCAAATGGTCGAAATAAAGTCACGTTGTGACCCGGCGTATTTTAGACTTGTTGAATGCATAAATGTTTGCTGGGAGTGTTTATTCGGTTACACCACTCTAAAATAAGTCTTCCTTGAAATCACCATTAATCTAATGATTATGTTTTCATGTCGAAATGAAGTCACGTCGTGACTCGACGTCGACTGGACTTGTTCGCTTCGACGCAGGTCGAGAAAATGTTTGCTGGGTACAGGATATATGAACACATATGTGACCAAAATCTGGTGGCAACAATCCTGAGGAAAAATCGACACGTTCATAAAGAAACAGACACACTCACACGGTGTAGGAAAGTAGTCAATAATATCTGCAGGCTGCTTTGATGGTGTTTTATTTTTGTTGTTTATAAAATCAAACATATAATGTATGGTATCAATATAGTCCACATAAAGAACCATTTCACAAATTAATCAAGAATTTACTGTTTCATGTTCTCCTTAAATGTACAGACTGATGATCAGCCTACCCTGGGAAAGTAACAGATGAAAATATCCAACTTCTCTGTATTTCTGTCCAACAGGCGATAAGAGGGAGGGAATTCTGGAGCTCAGCATTCCCTCAGGTGGCTCTGACCTTGAAGTTTGAGGTCAGCTGATATTCTCAGAATCTAAAACTCCTGTAGTTTCAGACACACTGATCTGTGTGTCTGAAAATATGACAGATGTTCTTCCAATCAGGAAGAGCAGCTGACCTTTAACCTTCGCGCCCACAGCGGAGGCCGTGCTGCATAGCCTGTCTCCTCTGCAGCGTCTTGCGCTATGAAGGGGTTCCCCAGAACATCATGTAACAGCACCACCTGGTGGTCAGAAGTGGAAACACACTACATAGAATCAGGTCATGCAAGATAGTAAAAACTGAAATGATGAAGATAGGCTTAATTTTGATACAGATTGTAATAAAAACATGAGAAGACAGGCATGTATCATCTTAATGTAGTCATTCAGTTGTTTAACAATATTGATGGATTCAAATCACAGACAGTACAGTATTGTCCAGAAGCTTCTAAAGGGTTTTACAAACCTCTGAAAAGTCATTGGTCTCTGCCTTCCTGGTGGCCGACTTGGCCATCCAGTTCCTCAGGACGTACCTGGGGTTCACACCTGTGGACACGTTCACATCACTTTAGGAGGGGTGACCCCGAATCTTGGCGATTCAAAGGGTGTGCTAAAGGAGTGATACGCAGCTCGGCTTCTAGAAGGAATCGCTAGAAGTTATGCAAGGTTTTTTTAGTGTGGCTGTTAATTTGATTAGGTCTTCTGTGTGCAATCTGCTGTGTTTTGTTTAAACAACACAAAATTTGGCACTGTTGAGCCGCAAAAATGTGTAACTCATGTTATTCCACGATCGGTGGATGATGATGATCTGGTCTGGCTAATCAGATTAGAAAAAAAAAAATCGTCCTCACAGACATTTGATTCCTGCCAATCTTAAGTACTCCGAGATTGACATGACATTGGTCATTGGTCAAAAAAATAATAATTTGTGGAAAAATAAAGAGTGCTGCTTTGAGTTGGGCTGATATCGGGTGATTTGATGAACTTACTCTTCATCCGCTGCCGTCGATCCTCGTCATCATCGCCTTGCTGTCTGGAAAGACGACCAAACAGTCAAATCACAGAAAGTACAATCTAGACCAGCTAAATAATACGGTTGAGGAAGAGATGCACTGTTGAGAAGAGACGAGACGTTGTCTTGCTCACCTGCCCAGCCTGAGCAGGTACATCCTCGACCAATCAGAGAACAGCTGGTGGGACGACAGGTCATGAAGAGCCCACGTCTCCTACAGAGAGAGAGAGAAAGCATCAAAATCCCTGCTCACACAGTAACGGCAATTTGGCAAATAAACACCAGGTTTAGCAGTTTAATAAAATTATTGTAACATTCTGACTTGCGTTGTATGATAATAAAGTCTGGTGGGACAGACGGACAGACTGGGAGAAAAACAGGTAAGCGTGAGGATGTTGCTGAGGACCTGAGTGAAGCCACCGTGGTCAAGCTGCTGCACTGACGCCTCACTGAGCTGTCTGAAGGTCATGGTGAAGTCTGACCCTGTGTCCTCCATCATCTACCTCAGAGAGGTGATACACACACACAGCCAATCAGAGAGGAGAGAGACAGAGACAACTAATCATCATACAATTATTATTATACTTAGACATTATACATTTACATAATTAAAATGTAAAGCTGTATATGTATTTTTGTACTATTTAATGTTATTTTACCCCTATCACCCAGTTCCTTATATTAACGACAAATCCACTTGACCTCAACAGACAATGGTTCTCGTACTATTTTTACTAATGTACCACCTTTCAGGTATTTTTTCAGTAAAGTAACCCTTTCACCGGCACAAAACAGTTTGTGGAGACAATATGAAAATAGTATAAGTTGAGCTTTACTCAACCTATTGAGTTTAATTATTTTACAATTGAACAAAACCAACAACAAAAATAAATTAAAACAAGGAAACATTTTTTTTAAATACCCACTGCCCTACTTCAAAGTACCTCAAGGGGGTACACATACCCCTATTTTAGAAACGCTGGCCTAGAGACTACACTCTGGTGCTGCTGCGATGGTCTGGTTTACTCTTCTGCTGCTCAATACCTTCTGATCTTCTTGCTTGTAGAGTCTTACCTTAAGGAGGAAGGCTATAAGATTCCCGTCCTCCTCTTCCTCACCCAGTAGCCCCAGCTTGGCCTTGAAGAGCTGGTGAAATCTGAAACCAAATAACATCATATATAAAGACAAAGAACTACCATCTATAGTTGAAATACCAAGAGCCCAACAAGAAAGCGATCAACACAATATGTATTCATACCTCATTTGGTAAAGTCCAGCGTAGCCCTTTAACACGGCTGCAGCCCTGGGGGGAAACACAGATCTCTAGGTAGACCCTTACACCCTCAAAGGAGAGCGGTCACGCTGGGCGATCTCCTGGTACAAGAGAGTGCTGCTTTATGTTACACCATGAGGACCATGTTGTACGTACCG
The DNA here is from genome assembly GCF_964030765.1 of Micromesistius poutassou. Taxonomy (NCBI): domain Eukaryota; kingdom Metazoa; phylum Chordata; class Actinopteri; order Gadiformes; family Gadidae; genus Micromesistius; species Micromesistius poutassou. Next base: position 16,311,299 of record NC_140281.1, on the reverse strand, counting down.
CTGCTGCTGGCTGGGGGCGAGGACGGGGTGCAGGGATTCTAGAAGCTTCTCCAGGTTGAACAGACCAACGTCAGCCTGCGCTCCAATGCTGTAGCGGCCCTCGTCGTCTGAGGTGTTAGGGACAAAATCTGTGGATACAAATAATTTTATGGCTGAAAAACAACGAGGAACAGAATGAAAAAATGTAGATTGACTTTAGAAAGTGCTTGGAGCTGTGTGCGACACTAAAATGGCAAATTTCCTAACTCCTGTTTTAGTGAGAAAGCAACCAAGGTTACAAAATATTCAGCCACTATTAATATTATAATATTACACTATTAATATTATATTATATATATTAATATACTAACCCTAAAATTCTATAATGAAATTGAATACAAGCTTTTACAGATGTCGCAACTATTAAAACTAACAACTGTGGCAGCTATAAAAACTGTTGCAACAATAGAAACTGTTGCAACCACAACTATCGAAACTAAAATAAAAAAGTCACAACCGTTTCATCTTCTTCCAGCTCATCTTTGCAAAGAGCATCAAAGGCAATTTCCCCTCTCTAGTGAACACTGTTGTATCATTGGCTGACATAGTAAATTACATGGTAAACGGATGGCCATTTTGGAGCCAGCTAGGGAAACCTAAATGTTTGTATTTACTGGGGTTGTAGGACTCCATGAAGCCGAATGGTCCGTAGTCAATGGTGATGGAGAGCAGGCTGAAGTTGTCCGTGTTGCAGACCCCTGGTGGACAGAAGGGGAGTTACAGGAGGTCAGGGATGAAGTACTTCATGATGGAGTACTTTGTGAAGTAACAGGTGGTACAGGTACTCACCATGTGCAAAGCCGACAGCCATCCACTGGGCGATCAGGTGAGCGGTTTCCCTGACAACCGTAGAATAAAATACCTTCAATGAGGGAAATATATTTAGTTTGAGTTGTCGTTGAGCAAGACACCTAACCCTAACCGCTCCCGCTGGCTGTTGCCTTGCATGGTGGACTCCGCTGTCAGTGTGTGAATGTGTGTATGAACCGTTGTAAGTTGCTTTGGAAAAACGTGTCTGCTAAATGCCCTAAAGGTAAATGTAATTATGGGGGGTTATATTTCTTTGTCGTGTGTGCGTGTTCTTTGTGTTGTAGATTTTAGTCATACAATCACATAGTTACAGCACGTATACAATTATTATTATATTAATCTTAATGAATTTGTAGTCCATTTCTCACCAAATATTTATCTGGGTCCTCTGTAGAAATGGCAGGGAAATTATTTTCAATGATGAAATTTAATAATTTCCTGTGGAAAGCAAAGAAAAATAAGCAGTTAAATTACAAGCCTTGACACACTTGAACATAGTTGACCTTTCACCTTACTGATAGCTAACATCCTGACCTGAGCAGATCTAGTTCCCCAGCTCGGGTCAAGACCTCCAGGGATCCGATGCGGAACCAGGACCTGGCTAGTCTGAGGACTACAGCTCCTGAAGACCACAAGACAAACAACCCCTCAGCTCGATGGACAAAGAAACACGCCGAAACTTCCAGGCCTCTGCTCCAAGATAGCTACGTATCTGCATGTTAGTGAAAACATTTAAATCTTTTGGGACCTTGAACTGTACCTCGCTCTTTCCTTACGTTTCCGTCATAGAACTGATCTCTCCAAACCGACTCCTCACTCACCACCAGGCTACCAAGACACAAGAAGGTATGCAGTCATACGATTCAATAATTTTGATCATTTTGCAATACAAATAACATTTGACTTATTATAAGCATTATCATTATAAACAATATTATGGATTTTATTATTCTCTGTGCGTAACGGGAACACAGAACAACAACATTGGTTAGCATCATTGGGGGCTTTAATTGTGAAATCAGGCCAGAGTAATGGAACCAGAGCTGTCCTCCTACCTGGCGGCTCTGCTGGTGGCAATGCCCAACGCCTGCATGGCTTCACTGCACAGGAACTCTCTGACAGACGAACGCACCACCGCACGGCCATCGCCAGCCCTGCATCAGCATGAAACGATGAGGGATTACATCAACCACGAGTGGGGAGGGGCCAAATGCATCCTTTAGAAAAGGTAGGGGACATGCTCAAAGGGCCCGTGACAAGATATCTCCTATATATTTAAAAATATGTAAAACAATACCCAAAGATTACACACATTCATAAGGGGAATAAATATACGTGGTTCTACATCCAGAAACACAGCACTACCTTGAATATGGCGTTTTGCCGGAGCCTTTGAGCTGTAGTTCCCATATTTCACCTTTTCTGTAAAACAATGCATTTTAGATCATTGTTATTATGATATGACTGTTATTATTGTGAACTATGTGTTGGCTTCAGTCTTGTGAAGCAGGACCCACTTGTTGGTATACTGGCCAAGCAGGTGAGCTCTCCCATCTCCTAACTGACCGGACCAGTAGCCAAACTAGGGAGAGATTCACATTCAGGAAACTTTATTGTTAACCAAGTTGTCATCAGCGTCGTTCACGTTAAATAGTTCCACACAATATCCAGTTGTAGACAAAACATTTTGAGAAAAGTGATGAAGAATGTGGTTGAGTGCAGTATGTTTTATTTGTGGTTTACAATGTTAAAAATTATCCAAGAAGTCATTCAAATATAAAATACATCAAGGTCCCCAGGTCTAACCTGGTGTCCTCCATATCGGTGTGCCAAGGGAATCGAATCAGGTATGAGTTGAGCACCGCTGACGAACTGCAGGAAGGGATCCGTCTGGGTGACTCTGATGTCGAAATCCAAGATATCCTCAATGACGCTCTGCAAGTAAGAAATAACCACAAAATCGTGATCATTTGAATAATTGTACAGGTAGGTTGTTCACTGTGTTTTGTATAAACAAGATTCTGAATACACTATCAATCGCTGAACTCATTTACATATCCACTTCATCAAATACAATTGAATAGAGCCTACACAGAATCGAGCCTATACATTTTATATCACCACATGGTAAATTGTCCAGAAGGACCTTGTGTTTTGATCATAGACTTCTATAAAATACTGTAACGACCCTACCGGTAACTTAAGAATGTCCAGTCGCAAGTTCTTGTTAACCGTTTATTATCAACCTGGTCACCGAACCCGGAAAAACCAATACACACACAAAAACCACCGGTTCACCGGCACACCCACCTGCACCCGCAACGCTTCCACGTGCAAGCCCCCACCCTCCTGTTCTCCCAAGCCCCGCCCCCAGCCGACCCGGCGACCCACTCCCCACACCGACCGGCAAGTAAACCCCACAACACATGCACATAGAACCGGCACAACAAAGTAACACAATGCAAACACATAACACAAAACACACAAACTCCCAAAGAGTCTCAGGGTCGCTACATTGCCTCCCCCCTTCAAAGTTCCTCGTCCTCGAGGGAACAAACAAAGTCCCGGAAGCGACCCGGAGCTCTCCTCTCCCTCCGAGGCCGTGTTGGGGCTGCGGGGGGCTGGGGAGAAGTGCCTGAGGCCGAGAGGGGCCCACAAGCATCAGACCCAGGGGGGGGCAGGGGGAAAGGGAGGGGCGGGGCCGGGGGCCAAGTTGCTGACTGTGGCGATTGACAGGGAGGGGGGACAGGGATAGGGTCCGGTGGGGGCCTAGGACCAGAACACTGAGGTGGGCGTGTCTGGGGCCCATTTGCACCGGTGCGGGGAGCCGCAGGGCTCGCGGGAGCAGGTTGAGGGGTGGCAGTGCCTCGATAAGGGGCCAACCTGTCTCTGTGGAGGGCCACCCTCCTTCCCCGAGGTGGTAGCTGGACCCGGTACACCACCTCCCCCATCCTCTCTAGGACCCTGCATGGCCCAATCCACTCGCTATCGAGCTTCGGGCATCTTCCCTTCTTTCTTTGCGGGCTGTAGGTCCAGACCAGCTCCCCAGCCTCAAAGTGCCTGCCACGAGAGCGTACATCATAGTTCCTTTTCTGCCTCACCCCTGCGCTCAGCAGCTGGCCCCTGGCAAAGGAGTGAGCCGTCTCCAGGCGGTCCTGGAGTCTCCTGGCGTACTCTGGGCCAGGAGGAACAGGGGGAGAATCGGGCGGCCGGCCAAACGCCAGGTCGGCCGGGGTGCGGAGCTCTCTGCCCAACATCAGCAGAGCAGGCGTGCAGGACGTCGACTCCTGGACAGCTGACCTGTAGGCCATGAGTACCAGAGGCAGATGAGTGTCCCAGTCCCGCTGATGCCTAGCCGAGACAATGGCCAGCTGCTGCTCCATACAGCGATGAAACCGCTCCACCAAGCCGTCACTCTGGGGGTGGAGGGGGGTAGTACGGGTCTTCTGCATGTCCAGCCTGCCACATAAAGCCGCAAAGACACGGGATTCGAAATTTCTGCCCTGGTCGCTGTGGATGGACTCCGCTGCCCCAAAACGGCTTATCATCCCCCCGACTAAAGCGTCCGCTATGGTCTCCGCCTCCTGGTCAGGCAGAGCGTACGCCTCCGGCCACTTAGTAAAATAGTCCATGGCTGTGAGGACGTACTTGTTCCCCCTCTCTGTACAGGGTAGCGGGCCCACCACATCCACCCCAATCCTCTCCATAGGAAACCCCACAGGGCACTGCTGTAGCTGGGCATGGGACCTCCCAGCGGGGCCTTTGCGGGCTGTGCAGCCATCGCAGCGGCGACAGAAGTCCTCAACGTCCCTTTTGTGCTGCCCCCAGTAGAAGCCAAGGCGGAGGCGACGCAGGGTCTTTGACACCCCAAAGTGCCCCGAGCCCACAGCACCATGGACCGCTTGGAGCACTTCCCCACGCAGAGAGTGAGGCACCACGACCTGCCACCTAACTTCTCCGGTGGCAGGTTCCTTCCAGGCCCGCTGAAGCACGCCATCCCACAGCCGCAGGGCCTCAAACTTAGCCCACAGTCCCTTGGTGACCAGGGAGAGGACGGCCACGTCTTCCCAGGGGGGCCGCTGCTGTAGGTCCACCCACCGGAGCACTGGTCGAAGGTCTGGGTCCTCCTCCTGCTGCCGTCTCCACTCTGTAGTGTCGACCTCCCGGAGCTCACAGCAGACCGGGGACACCACCTCCACTGCAGAACATCCCTCGCCCTGGCTCCGCAGCTCCTTCTCACGGCTCTCCCTCTTTTCACAGTAGCGGCAGCCATCCTGACTGCAGGGGCGTCGGGAGAGAGCGTCTGCATTAGCATGGCGAGCCCCTGCCCTGTGCACCACACTGAAGCTGTAGGACTGCAGCTCCTCGATCCACCGTGCGACCTGCCCTTCTGGCTCCTTGAAAGACATGAGCCACTGGAGCGCGGAGTGGTCAGTCCTTACCGTGAAGCGCAGGCCGCAGAGGTAATATTTGAAGTGACGAACGGCTCTAACAATGGCCAGCAGCTCACGACGAGTGACGCAGTAGCGGCGTTCAGCTTTGTTGAATGTCCTGCTGTAATACGCCACCACCCGCTCCCCTTCCGGCCCCTCCTGTGCCAGCACGGCGCCATTGCCAACATTACTAGCGTCCGTGTCCAGGATGAAAGGCAGGGCAGGGTCAGGAGGGGAGAGCACCGGGGCTTTGGTGAGAGCTCCCTTGAGGGTCTCGAAGGCAGACTGGCAATCCTCTGCCCACACAAACTCCCTGTCCTTCTGTAGCAGGTGGAACAGGGGAGCGGCCACACAGGAGAAGCCCCTCACAAAGCGCCTGTAGTAAGACGCCAGTCCGAGGAAGCTCTTCAGCTGTCTGGTGTCAGTGGGGGTGGGCCAGTCCTGGACAGCTTGCACTTTGTCCCCCATGGTGCTAATGCCTTCCCCCCCCACCTTGTGTCCAAGGAAAGTTACCTCTCTCCTCATGAAATGGCACTTATCGGGATGGAGCTTCAAGCCCGCTGCAGCTACTCTCTCCAGAACCTGACGCAGCGAGGCAAGTGCTGTCTCGAAGGAGCCCCCGTGTGCCAGTATATCGTCCAGGTAGACGATACACTGCTGCCGGGGGATGCCAGTGAGCACTCTGTCCATCAGCCTCTCAAAGGTTGCAGGTGCATTGCAGAGGCCAAAAGGGAGGACCCGAAACTGCCACAATCCTCTGCTAGTGCAGAATGCAGTCTTGGGTCTGGCCTCAGGAGCAAGAGGACACTGGAAGTAGCCAGAGCGGAGGTCGAGTGAGGAGAACCAGGACGACCCAGCCACGACATCTAGGGCCTCATCGATGCGCGGGATGGGGTAGGAGTCCTTCCTCGTTACTGCGTTAAGTGGCCTGTAGTCAACACAGAATCTCCACTTACCCCCCTTCTTAGGCACCATCACCACGGCTGCTGCCCAGGGACTATCTGAGGGTTCTATGAGGCCCGCCTGCTGCATCTCCCACAGCGCCTGGTCCGCAGCCTCCTGTCGGGCCAAGGGCAGGCGACGTGGGCGCATTCTGATGGGCCTGGCATCCCCAGTGTCGATTTCATGCTGCACCAGGTGCGTCTGACCCACGTCGCTCTCGTTCAAGGCGAAGCTGTCCTTAAACTCTGCCAGTAGTCGCCACAGCTGCTCCTGCTGTTGAGGGTCGAGTCCATCACAGTGGCCCTGCCATATTGCCCGCACAGCAGACAGCACCGTCTCCTCTCCCGTCTGGGGGAGCTGGGCAGGGCAGGGGAAGGGGCCCAGGCACATGGAGGGGGGTGCCATGGTGGCAAGAGAGCAGTCTGCAGGGGCCACAACATTGACATGAGGGGATGGGGAGGAGGGGGGAGGGTTGTGGAAGGGGGACTGGGTCAATGGACAGGGATCGGGAAGCCAGGGTGGTTGGAAGGTCTTTGCAAGGGGGTGAAGGGCGCCGGGGACGTGTGACTGCTCCATCTGAGCCGTTGTCGGTGGGGGCCGGATGTAGGGTGTGTTTGGCGGGGCCATATAGACTGCGGGCCCTCCTTGGAAGCCAATCGCCCCCTTCTCCAGGTCCAGTTGGCAGCCTGTGCACCGCAGGAAGTCCAGCCCCAGGATACAGGGGTCCTGCACAGCTGCAACCCACACTGGGTGGAGGACAGTCTTTCCCCCTACGCAGATGGACAACAACCCCTTCCCTTTCATGGGAGCCCTCTCCCCCGTGACCGTGCGGAGCTGTACGGTTGTAGGCTGAAGTACTGTCCAGCTTGGCAAAATGTCTGGCCTCACCAGAGTCACAGTAGACCCTGTATCCACTAAAGCCAAACAGGCCACCCCCTCCACAGTGACAGGAATATGACAAAAGTCCCCCGCCCAGGTCCGCCCCACCACGACAACAGGCTCCGGGTCGCTGTCATCTGCTTCTGGGGGGGGTGGAGCCCCGCCCCCCCGGCTGTGATGGTGGGCTCCTCCAGACGATGACGGTGGGGGTACGGGGGCAGGGCCTCGCGTTTCCCCAATTACGCGGACCCTGACTCGTTTCCCTGGGCACTCGCAGCTTTAGGGCACTGTCTGACCAGGTGGCCAGGCTGCCCGCAGCCCCAGCAGACCCTCTGCCCCGGACGAGATGGGGAGCGGCGGTCCGCCTGCATAGAGACGGCGCGAACGAGTTCAGTGAGCTCGTCCACCCAGGCTGGCTTCTGTGAGTCCTCATTACCCTCCCTTGCCGATCTCACCATCGGCTGAGGAGCTGGATGACTGTCGATGGCTCCAGCCCACACCAGCTCCCTCTCTATGGCCATCTCCAGGGCCTCTTGCAAAGTCTGCGGGTGGGCTAGCTGGGTCTGCGTGCGTAGCTCTGTAGGGGAAAGGGCCTGGAGAAACTGATCCCGAGCGAGTTCGCTCTGCACGGCTGGTGGCATGTGGGCGTATGCTCGCCGAGACAGGCTCTCGATATCGTTGGCCAGGGCCCGCAGCGTCTCCCCCGGCTTCCTACGCCTATTACAGAGTTCTGAGCGCATTAGTCCCGGCCTAACACACAGTCCAAAACGCCTCTTCAGCGCCCCCACTAGGGCAGCATAGTCACCCCTGTCCTCTGGGCTAAGCAGCAACAAACATGACAACGCCTCGTCCGACAGACACATCGCAAGCTGCAGCGCTTTCTCCTTCACTGACCATCCGCCAGCATCGGCCAAAAGTTCAAATTGCGCGTGGAAAGCTTCCCAGTCAGCCTTACCGGTGTATCTAGGCGTCTTGATGGACACCGGGCTCGATGCGAGAAAGGCGCCGCCATGTCTGTAGCCGTCCTGTGGCGGCCACGGGCAGTCGGCGCTGCGCACCACGCGGGAAAAATCTCCCTTCATTCCAACGGCGGCCGGTTCCCGTTGGGCTCTTCCCGTCACCAGAGACCCCGAAGCTACTCCACACGCACCCTCGCCGTAGTCGTCCGTCTCTATCTTCACCCGACAGTCCGCCGGGAACATTATTGGTGTTGATGTAAAGCGACAACAAAAAAAAAACAGAGCTAACGGCTATAGCAACTACAGCCGACTCGTCGAGTAGGACCAAAAATAAATAAATAAAAGTTTTAAAAAAGTTTTCACTTCTGACACCAGTGTAACGACCCTACCGGTAACTTAAGAATGTCCAGTCGCAAGTTCTTGTTAACCGTTTATTATCAACCTGGTCACCGAACCCGGAAAAACCAATACACACACAAAAACCACCGGTTCACCGGCACACCCACCTGCACCCGCAACGCTTCCACGTGCAAGCCCCCACCCTCCTGTTCTCCCAAGCCCCGCCCCCAGCCGACCCGGCGACCCACTCCCCACACCGACCGGCAAGTAAACCCCACAACACATGCACATAGAACCGGCACAACAAAGTAACACAATGCAAACACATAACACAAAACACACAAACTCCCAAAGAGTCTCAGGGTCGCTACAATACGTTTGGTTGCTATGCACTTGATAATAACAAACCCTTTTGACGCACCTTGGAAACTGCGGCCAATGTGACGGGAGCTCTGAGCGGAGCGGGGAGAGACCTGGAGAACACGCAGTTCTTCACAGTGCGGACATAGTCGCCCTCCACTTCGTCCACTGGGAACGCTTCTGCAGACAGTGGGACATTGAAAATACGTGTCGTGTCTCTGAACTTATTCTTCTTCATTCGTCACATGAAGAAAGGGCGTATTATTGTTACCTATCAACTTCTGACAGGATACTTTGAAGCGGTCCATGCTGTGACTCGTGCTGCTTGTGACATTGGACGTTTGAGAATAAGCCCGATCCATTTTGGTTTGGTCATCATCGTGACTGTGGCACTCGTGTTCACCTCGGCAGTAGCCTGTTGGATTCTCAGCTCCGTGTAAAAAAAAATCTGCTTTCACACGAACTGCACACAGCAACACATATATTGTCCACAACATTGTCAGCACAAGAAATCCAGAAGTAACACGCTCCAGGCAGGGGTGTTGTTAGTAGGTCTTGATTTCAGATAAAACAATAGGGTATGCTATCTTTAACAATAGTCATGTTGACATTTCAACTATTACCACTTCTACCACCATATACTAACATATATAACAAAGTCATCGAAGACCGTCAATTCTGTAAACGTCCGCGTTTCGCCAACTCATGTAACCACCGGGGTAAAGTTAGTTTCATATTCGACTTTCGACATTTGGATGTGGATTGGCTCATTATGAAACTGGGTTGGTTTCTTCTTCTTCATGTTTTTTTTAATTAATATTTAAATATTTTGTTAATGATATCTCAGATATATTCACATTGTTTTGCAAAAGTACCAAAATAGTGCATGTATATTAGCCTATTGTTACAATGGCTGTCCTACTTGTCCAACCTTTGCATTCACGCATAGTCACAATTTAATAGAAATCCAGAGCAATCAATAACTTTGATTTTAAACATTAAAAGCGCAATAACTTTAGACAAATGAATCAATCAAGAGCAATTTATTCAGAGTCAGTTGAGCAATGTTCTGTTTGGGTCTCACAAAGGGTTGGTGTACATTCCTGTTTCATTAAAACGTATAAAGTTATTAAACAGGGGGAATTCTCTGTAAAATACAATGATGCTTTCGTGAAGCCAGGAGACGGCTAGGATGGTTAGCTAACCAACGCAGACAGGTATTGTCCGTTAAGACCTTTCCTCACAGGTGCAATACATCCTGGTAACCAGCAGGTGGTAGCAATGAAGCAGAGCTACATCCCCCAGAGCGAGGCCTCGCTGGGGCAATCACAAGTGGAACATACACAACACAATCAAGTTAATAAGTAAAATAAATTCAAGATTAATCAGATCATGTATAAGCAGTGGTGGCAAGTATTCAGTAAAGGTAATTAAGTGCCATATGATATGCATTTCTCCGGTTTACTTTAAACTAAATTTGAAACACTCTAGTTCCACTACTTAAATCTGCCGCAACTGGTTCAATCTCTGGGTTGAGAAGAACAAGAAGAACTTCAGTGACCCTGTTAAGCAGAACCATTGGATTGAGGAAGTTCCAGTCTATTTCCTCTTTAGAAATACCAAGAGAAGCTTACCCAGCGACAGCGTTGGGTCTCTTAATGTTGACCCTAGGATGGAATGGCATAGTGAAGGTCATCCTTCTCTTCTATTGGTTCTCTCTCTGGTGCAGGAGCCAAGTGATTGGTCAGAGCTGAGACCTATTCATACACAGAAACAGGAAGTGGCTATCAGGAGTGAGGACAGAAGAGAACACTTAGAAAAAACTTTTCTGACAAAGACAGTCCTGAAGGTGGTGACTAGTGGTCCCAACATGCAGGCTGCTGTAGGCCTCACTTCAAGTCCTTCCTGCAAGGTTTCCTCCAACGGTTTAGCTCCTAAAACAATTGTCTCTTTAAAACATATTAATTTGCAAATAATTTATTATTTAAAACAAAATTAGCCATCAGTACTTCCATTCACCAATCTTCTCTTTCTGCCCACTGGTAGATGTTTTACCAGATCCCAGTTTGTCTTCTAGATCTCACCCTAGATCTCACCCTTTTAAAAAACGTCACTTTGTCAAGTAGTGACTTTTGAATCCTTGACCGACAATGAATTCAACTGAAGATTATTTTCCCATTTTAACACACCATAACATAGTGTCAGGTTCCATGGCAACAACATGCTGCAGCGAAAGCATACAAACAATACTGATGATCATGGAGCACTGGTTAGGTTTGGTTAGATTTCAGGTTACAAAACATAAAACATCCCTGAGATGAGCGCTGACAAATCAAATATAAAACAGAGCCAAGAATAGACCCCTAGGGGATACCACAAGTCAACTCTCTGGCATCTGATACTATCTCTATTACCCTGCACACCATCATCTATTCGTCAAACAGGATTTAAACCACTCTTGATGTGTCACTTAATGTTTAACAATTTAAGTTAATCAAAAATGGTGCGGTCTACTGAGCCTTCTGTAGACAGGACCATTCCCATTGCTACGAGCAGTGATTTCAGTACTGTCCCAATCAACCTAGCAGGAAGCCAGATCGTTGTTTCAACCAAAGTGGTAGACAACCAATCTCGGCATTCGCAAATTTTGTATTTCTAAATTTGTTTTGTGTTCCATGTTTCCTGGTGTTTATGTTCTTCTTGCGCTCATCTGCCTGCCTACCTGTCTGTAGCCCTGCGCTGTCATCCACCCTTGCCTTACCTCCTGTTTAACCCTACTGCTCTCATCCTCCCTAGAACAAACCTCTGGTTTAATTCAACCTCTGGTGTCTGCGTCTGCGCCTGTTCGATAGTAACAAGCGGCACTTTCAGGATTTTACAGGTGCAAAGAATGAATACAAATGCCAACATTTAAATCACCTGACTGACATATTTGATCTGTATACGATAATGTCATAATATCTAGAAATTATTCTCTATCGGTACAGCCCTGTCGGCTCCTAAAGCAGCTGATCAACCCAAACAACTGATACCAGAAAGCTTGTTGGAGTTTTCAACTTCAAAAAGTCATTCTGTTTGGGAGGTCAATAGCACATTCCCCCTAAAATGGGCTTTGTATTAAGCAGTAAAATGTAAGTTAAAATGTAAGCAAAAAACACAAGTTATCTCCAGTTCAGAATATTCCAAATTGGGCCGAGGGTTCAACTTCAGACTGTTCTTCAAGGAAATACAGACACTAATGTACAGTCTCTCCTAGCGACAAGGCTAGAGCAACAGAGAAGGACACTTACTAAGGTAACAACTAGAAGTCTCTTGTGTGGTCTTGTGTTGTGGCCTCAGGGCATTACCACCGTGTGTCTTAGTAAAGGATGGGTTAGTAATAAATGGCTTCCTGTGTCTCACCTGCTCCAGGGTATCTGGCCTTCCTCCCTGGCCACATGGTTTTCTGGAGGACCTCTTTCTTCTGGAGAAGAGAACAAAGAGATGAAGAAGCACCAGGAAACGATAAAACTTTAAAGAGATAGAATATCTCACCTCATCCAGAGGAAGACGAGGAGGAGTAGTATGGTGGCCAGTAAGAAACCAATGGTTGTTATAGCTACCATTGCTGATGATGATGTCACTGCAACATAGTGATATGATTTCAGGCACCTCACTGCAACATTAGTCGGCCAATGTTTAACTGTGTGTCTGTGACTGTGTGGAAGGTGTGTGCTTCTTTTGAATTAACAATTACCTTTAATGAACAAAAAGGTGGAATCATGACGTCCGATTTTATTATGAGCTTGGCAGTAATAGTTTCCTCCAAGCTCAGATGTGATATTTGTGATGGTGTGGTTCTGCCCTGATTTTCTCACTGAGCCATGATCCTTGAACCAGGTGTAGTTAGCTGCTGGGTTGGCATCACTGCTGCAGCTCAGAGTCACTGAACTGCCCTCCTCTACATCACCAGAAGGACTCACAGTCACTGAGGGGGTCATTGGAGCGTCTGTAATGAACATAAATGATCAATATCCATCCTAAAGATATACAACTGTGTAAAGAATGCAACTGCAATTCCAGTATGATACAGAACACTATGCTAATAAATACTACTTATTAATGAGTAATAGTGTTTTACATTTATACAGCAATAAATGAATACCAGACCAAATATAGAAAATATGTTTACAAAGAAGGCAGATTTTCAACTCACACTCAACATCCATGAATATCGAGTTAGAGCTCAGATGTCCATATTTGTTCTCTGCATGACAGCGGTACGTTCCTCTGTCTTCAGGGAGGACTGAGGGGAAGGTATGAGGTTGACTTGGTTCCCAGAGCAGAGGTTGGTTGTTCTTGAACCAGGTGTAGCTAGCTGCTGGGACGGCATCACAGAGTCACTGAACTGCCCTCCTCTATTTCACCAGAGGGACTCATTAACACAGATGCGTGTTTAGGCCCATCTGCAGACAAATAGAAACATGTAAAACAGCATGTACATTAATATTCATGAAAGCATTCAAGATAATGACAATCACAAAGTGAAGACGTTTTTGGGTATATTGCATAATGAATTTACTGATGACTAATGTGGACAAGATTCATATATTTATTTTGAACAACTGCAATATGATGTAAAATATGTGTTTTACTCACATTTCACCGTAATATTGATCAACTCAGATGTTGTCCTTAGCTCAGTCTGAACTAGACAGTAGTATTGTCCAGAGTCTGAAGACAGGATGCTTCTTAAGATGAGCTGTGGTCCCTGGTTCATGTGTCTAGAGTATCGATCTGTATTAACCTTGAACCAGGTGTACTTGGCTGCTGGGTAAGCATCACTGCTGCAGCTCAGAGTCACTCTACTGCCCTCCTCTATTTCAGCAGAGGGACTCACGGTGACTGAGGGGGTCTTTGGAGCATCTGTTAACAGTAACATTTAATTGATTATAAAAAATATCGGCAGTTAGGGTGCATCTAACAATAAATGTTTGTAGGCTATCTATTTATGTATGTATGCATTATGTATGATATGTATGTATGTATGTATGTATGTATGTATGAATCAGTTCGAATGAACGACTCTTTAACAAGAACGAACCGACCTCATTCCCCGTTTCAGTTCGTCTAATTCGTCTCATTCGTTCTCCGAGACTCGACTCCCAGCTCCACCCACTAGTCGCTGAGTCGCTGACGCTGACTCGTGAGTTGCTGTTCGTTCATTACTGTTCGTTACTGTGTTAAGTGGTGACAGACTTAACTCGAGGACTGAGAAGTCATGAGAGCCAGCAGGGCAACAACATCCTGATTCCAAACATGAAGCGCTCCTCAGCTGAAGGAACTTAGTTAATGTTATGTTGATTGATGACTGTTTGCACCATTGCACGGTCGTGATTTGTTTGAGAATGAGAACGAGGGAGGAGCTGAGTCTGACTGACTCAGCTGAGAACCGTGCATTCGTGATTCGTTTGAATGAGAATGAGGGAGGAGCTGAGTCTGACCGACTCAGCTGAGAACCATGATTCACCGCTACTGGAAATGTGACTGAACGAACGAACGAAAGAACAAACAAACAAACAAACAAACGATTCTTCTTGGCGAACTGACCGACGCTGATTCAAGCAAACAAATCATGAAATCCATGACTAGTATGTATGTATGTATGTACTGTATGCATATATGTATTGTGGCAATCCACCTCGGGGAATGAACCACCTCGCTTGAATCAGCGCGCAAATCGCTTGGGTGTTAAGCCACAACGGCCCGTTTAATCAAACAATAAAGTCTTTCCAAAAATAACTAAAAGATGATCTGGTGGCACAGCCACAACGGCTGAACTCTTCTTCCACCCCAGCCAAGAGAGAGCCCTGGGAGCCATTTTAAAAGGAGCCCAGGAACAGACATGAGGGGGAAGGCCAGAGGGACTAGAGGCTCACGGAGACCCTAGGAATGGTGATTTATTGTGTTCCTGATTATTGCAATAAATGCCGAGTACAGCCTAAATCTTGACCAACTGTGTGATACTTACCTGAACCACGCCACAGTGAACACGAGTTACCACATATGGTGGAGAATGTGGGCATTCTGAAGAACCCACTACAATTCCCGGGTAAGACAACCCCACCACTCTGGCATGCAGAACCCGGATGGGACCGCGGCCGCCGCCGCCCAGCATCAACAGCAGGTACAAGCCGCAAGCCTGCAGCAGGAGACCACGGAGAGCATTGCCTTGCTCCGCGAAGCCGTACTACGGCTCACCCAGCACGTCGTCCGCAACACCTCGACCGCGGCCCCGACCAGCCGGCTCACCAAGCTGGGGCCCGAGGACGACGTGGAGGCGTACCTAGAGGTCTTCGAGCGAACCGCCCGGAGAGAGAACTGGCCAGAAGAGCAGTGGGCCCACATCGTGGCACCGTTCCTCACCAGACCCGCACAGCAGGCGAGCCAAGACCTACCCGCGGAGACCGCCCGACAGTACCCCGCTCTCAAACAGGCGATCCTGGCCTACTATGGACACCTCGCGGCATGAGCTCAACGCTTCCATGATTGGCGTTTTGACGTCCGGGGTGCGGTACGGACCCAGATCGCACAGCATGGTTGGTTAGTGAGGAGGTGGGTAGCGACCGGAGAAGGACCCAGCCCTATCGACAGGGTAATACTAGACAATACCATCCGACAGCTCCCGCAGGGCGCCCGACGGGTACTAGCCCACCACCATCCTGACCCGGTGGACGACCTCATCAAACAGCTGGAGAACTGGCAGGTGGCCCAGCAACTGAGCGCCAGTACCGGAGCCATCTACCCCAGAACCGCCGAGACCCGCCGAGACCAACGGGGACCCACAACCGGGGCCTCGGCGCCTTCACCTGTCCCACCCACGTGACCACGGAGAGTCGGGAGGGGAGGCGGTGCTACGAGTGTGGCCAGCCCGGCCACATAGCCCGCTACTGCCCTGGAGACCGGGACGTGTCCATGCCGTCGGTCTACGCGGACCAAGGGTCGAGCCGGCCTTGCATGCTGGCGACCTGTTGGGCCCAGAGGACGTCCGGGAGCCCGACCCTTCCAGCGAGAGTCATGAATAAGGACACACAGGCCCTACTGGACACCGGTAGCGTGGTCACCCTCCTCCGCCCCGACTTGGCCGGGGGAAGGGAGGGGAAACCCATGGAGGTGGCATGCGTACACGGAGATACCCGAACCTACAAAACCTGCCACGTGGTCGTCCGGACACCGCACGGGGTGTTCATGACTCGGGCGGGGATTGTACCCCACCTTCCGGTGCCACTCCTAATCGGGAGGGATTGCCCGATATTCTAGCGGCTGTGGGACCCGGCGCGAGAATGCCGGGGCAGGAGAGAGCCACCCCACAGAGGGGCGAGGAGAGCGCAGTGGGCCTACGGGGCCACCCGGATCCCGACGTCACCCGGGGAGTCGACGGCAGACGACCAGGGGTCCGAGGGGAACGGACCCTCGCCTCCGGGTTCCCCGATCTACACGGGGAGAGGAGGGTCCGCCCGGTCCGGGTCGCCGGGACCCCACCCCGACACCCCGGACACCCTCACAGCGGCTGAACAACACAACCCCCCGGAGGAGCCGGAGAGTTCCCCCCTCACCGAGTTCTCAGACTTCGTACCGGGGAGGGAGGAAGGCTCGGCCCGACCAGGCCAGTTCGCCAGCGCCCAGCTCCAAGACGAGGCCCTCAAACATGCCTGGAGCCACGTGGTGGCCCTTGACGGACAGACCCGGGACTCGGTGAGTCACTTACCGTATCCACACTTCAGCACGAGGGGGGGGGTCTACTGTATAGAGTAGTAGAAGGAGAGGGGGGAGTAAGGGAGCAATTAGTAGTACCCCGAACGTACGTGAACGTACGTGAGCAAGGTGCTGTTCATGGCACACACCCACCTCCTGGGAGCCCATCTGGGCATGGACAAGACCAGAGAACGGGTCCTAGCGAGATTTTATTGGCCAGGGGTAAAACGGGATGTAGAGCGTCACTGTCAGGGGTGTCCTGAATGCCAGAGAGTAGCGCCTAGGGCCACAGTCAGGAACCCTCTTATCCCAATGCCGATCATAGAAACCCCCTTCGATCGCCATGGACATTGTGGGGCCCCTTCCCAAGACCAGCCGGGGACACGATACATCTTGGTACTGGTGGATTACGCCACCAGGTATCCCGAGGCTCTGCCCCTGCGTGCAGCCACCGCGAAGGCGGTCGCCCGGGAACTGATGCTCCTGTTTAGCCGGGTAGGGATAGCGAAGGAGATATTAACAGATCAGGGCTCCTGCTTCATGTCTTGTGTGCTAAAAGAATTACTGAGACTCCTGCAGGTGACTCAGCTCCGGACCTCAGTCTACCACCCCCAGACGGATGGCCTGGTGGAGCGCTTCAACAAGACACTGAAGCAGATGCTCAAAAAGGCCATGGACCGGGACGGTAAGAACTGGGATCAGCTGTTACCCCATGTTCTGTTTGCCATACAGGAGGTTCCCCAGGCGTCCACCGGGTTCTCACCGTTCGAGCTGCTGTACGGACGAAGGCCCCGCGGCATACTAGACCTCACCAAGGAGGCGTGGGAGAGCCAGCCGTCCCCCCACCGCACCACCCTGGACCACGTGGAACAGGTGAGGGACCGCATGGCCCAGGTGTGGCCCATCGTACGGGAACACCTCCGGCAAGCCCAGCAGGCCCAGGTGAGGGTCTACAACTGGGGAGCCCGGCTGCAAACTTTCCAGCCTGGGGACCTGGTCCTGGTCCCCACCGCAGAGTGCAAGTTCCTGGCCAAGTGGCAGGGACCCTATGAGGTGGTGGAACGTGTGGGAGAGGTAAACTACCGGGTTAGACAACCCGGGAGGCGAAAGCCTACCCAGCTATATCACATTAACATTTTGAAGCAGTGGAGAGGGGGAGGGGAACCCCCTGACCCTGCTCCCCTGACGCTGACGGCCCGACGCGAGATCTCGGAGGTTCCGATGGGGGAGGATCTCAGCCCGGCCCAGAAGCAAGACCTCGGCGAGATCGTTATGCAGCACCAGGACGTGTTTTCCGAGCTTCCGGGGAGGACCACGATCGCTCAACATGATATCTGGACGGCGCCTGGGATGAAGGTGAGAGTGCACCCCTACAGGATCCCGGAGGCCCGGAGGGAGGCCATCCAGGCCGAGGTATGCCGGATGCTACAGCTCCGGGTCATCGAGAAGTCGCGCAGTGCCTGGTCCAGCCCCGTAGTCCTCGTGCCAAAGCCCGATGGGAGCTACCGCTTCTGCAATGACTTCAGGAGGCTGAACGAGGCGTCCGAGTTCGACGCCTACCCCATGCCCCGGGTGGACGAGCTGATTGAACGCCTGGGACCAGCCCGGTACCTCACGACCTTGGACCTGACCAAGGGGTACTGGCAGGTACCATTGACCCGGGCTGCCCGGGAGAAGACGGCGTTCTCAACACCAGGGGGGCTGTATCAGTACACCGTACTCCCCTTCGGAGTACACAGCGCTCCGGCTACCTTCCAGCGTATGATGGACCAGCTCCTGAGGCCCCACCAGGCTTACGCAGCAGCCTACATAGATGACATCATCATCTACAGTCCCAGTTGGGACGTCCACATCCGTCAGCTGAGGGCAGTGCTGGGGGAGTTGCGGAAGGCGGGCCTCACAGCTAACCCGGCCAAGTGTCGTCTCGGGCTGGAGGAGACGGCGTACCTGGGGTACCAGGTAGGGCGGGGAAGCGTCCGGCCACAGGGAAGTAAGGTGGCCGCCATCAGGGACTGGCCCCAACCCCGCACCAAGAAACAGGTGAAGTCGTTTTTAGGTCTAGTCGGATATTACCAACGCTTTATACCCGGGTTTGCCACGCTGGCCAGCCCCCTGAACGATCTGACCCGGAAGGCCCTGCCGGATCGGATTACCTGGTCCAAGGCAGCCAACCAGGCCTTTAGGACGCTCCGCGAGGCCCTATGTTCTGAACCAGTGCTCATAACCCCTGACTTTACTCTCCCACTCATAGTGCACACGGACGCTTCGGAGGTGGGGCTGGGGGGAGTCCCGTCTCAGGTCCGGGCCGGAGAGGAACACCCCATCATGTACATCAGCAGAAAGCTGCTACCGAATGAGCGGAACTACTCGACGGTAGAAAAGGAGGCCCTGGCCATCAAGTGGAGCCTAGACAAACTGAGGTACTATCTCCTCGGGAGGGAGTTTGTCCTGGTCACCGACCACGCCCCCCTAAAGTGGATGGCCGGCGCCAAAGACACCAACGGCCGGGTGACGCACTGGTTCCTGGCCCTCCAGGACTTCCGGTTTAAGGTGGACCACCGACAGGGCAGGGAGCATGCCAACGCCGACGCCCTGTCTCGCCAGGATACCTGCCTGGGGGGATTCCAGGTCGACCTGAGGCCTGAGCAAGCGGTGGAGGAGTGTGGCATCCCGCCCCTTACACCTCGGCCAAGGTGGGTCCGAGGTGTATACCGCCGCCACCCACTAGCCGGCAGCAGAGAGCAGAGCTTCTCTCTCCCCAATCAGCGTGATTGGGAACACCTGGCGAGAGAGAGAGAGACCTGGGAGCCATTTTAAAAGGAGCCCAGGAACAGACATGAGGGGGAAGGCCAGAGGGACTAGAGGCTCACGGAGACCCTAGGAATGGTGATTTATTGTGTTCCTGATTATTGCAATAAATGCCGAGTACGGTCTAAACCTTGACCAACTGTGTGATACTTACCTGAACCACGCCACAGTGAACACGAGTTACCACAGTATGTAAGTATGTCTGTATATCTCTAGGACCGTTCATCTGATCTACTGCACTGTTGACTAATTTGGACACACGACAAGTTCAACATAACACACTTTGAACAAGACCATTACATCTGGTATCATAACAGTGTACCATGGAGTGGACTTACACACTGAAGGAGAGCAGAGATCGAATCCTTTAACAGCGCATGAATAGTTGTTTCCAGACTGAGTGTAGTCCCTGTATCTGTATCCCTGTCCTACATTCAGTCCATTCCTGAACCAGAGGAAGGGAGGGTCACCATCTCTACTGCACGTTCTGTGACACTCCAGCCTTGCATAGGTAGGATCGGCAGCAAAAGGAAAGTACAGCCTCACCTGAAGATCTGGGTGTGAGAAAAAATTACACACAATTATTCAAATTATAATTAAGATAACACATAACACAGACACAGAAAAAAGACCCCATTGAAAATCTTGAATGAGGAGGAGAGACCCTGCCGGCAGGCCCAGACGGAGGGCTCGTCGGCAAACGTCTGGTGACCAGGTTTTCCACGGAGCCCGGCCGGCCCCTCGCAGGAAGACCTGCTGGGATCGGGTGCGCTGCCACATGGGTGGCAGAAACTGGCTCTGGGGACTTGGAACATCCCCTCGCTATGGGGAAATTAACCGGAGCTTGTGAGGGAGGTGGAGCGCTACCAATTAGATCTGACCGGGCTAACCTCTACGCACAGCTCTGGAACCGTACTCCTGGATAGGGGTTGGACTTTATTCTTCTCCAGAGTTGCCCAGGGCGAGAAGCGCAGGGCGGCTGTGGGAATACTCACAGATCCCCGGCTGAGTGCCGCGGTGTTGGAGTTTACCCCAGTGGACGAGAGGGTCACCTCCCTACGCCTAAGGGTGGTTGGGGGGAAAACTCTGACTGTTGCATCATGTGCATATGCACTAAATGGCAGTTCAGAGTATTCAGCCTTCTTGGAGACCCTGAATGGATTCCTGCATGGGGCTCGCTCCAGCAGGGGACTCTGTAGTTCTGCTGGGAGACTTCCACAGCCATGTGGGCAATGATGGAGACACCACCTGCAGAGGCGTGATGGGGAGGAACGGCCTCCCTGATCTAAACCAGAGCGGTCATTTGTTGTTGAACTTCTGTGGTAGTCATGGATTGTCTATAACAAATGTTCGAACATAAGGATGCTCATAAGTGTACCAGAGCACCCTAGGATGAAGATCGATGATAGATTTCGTGATGGTATCATCCGATCTGAGGCCACATGTTTTAGACACTCGGGTGAAGAGAGGGGCGGAGCCTACCCTCATCTTTGGTCTCATGACCAAAAGAACGAGATTGTGGGTACAAGCGGCCGAAATGGGTTTTCTCAGGAGGGTGGCTGGCGTCTCCCTTAGAGATAGGGTGAGAAGCTCAGCCATCTGTGAGGAACTCGGAGTAGAGCCGCTGCTCCGCTACTTAGAAAGGAGTCAGTTGAGGTGGTTCGGGCATCTGGTAAGGATGCCCACTGGGCGCCTCTCTGGGGAGGTTTTCCAGGGACGTCTAGCGGGGAGGAGGCTCTGGGAAGACCCAGGACTAGGTGGAGAGATTATATCTCAACACTGGCCTGGGAACGCCTCGGGATCCCCCTGTCAGAGCTGGTCAATGTGGCCCAGGAAAGGGAAGTCTGGGGCCCCTTGCCATGACCCGACCCCGGATAAGGTTGAAGATGAGAGATGAGATGAACACAAACACACAGACACACACACTGCACGCATTGGCAATCCAAGTTTACCTGTTACAGATAACACCATTTCAGGGTCACCAGGATATTCCCCTTTTGGATGGTTTGTTATGAACCTAAACTTGTAGAAAGCAGAGTCACTCAGTCTCAGGTCTTTGATTCTCAGGGTACATTTTCCATGCCATCTGTTCCCGTTATGGCTGACTTCTCCACAGATGTATTCAACACGACCTGTATAGTCTGCATCACTTATCAGATCAGTTGGCTGAGACTTGTTTCCTTTAAACCACAGTGTTTTGACTGTGGTAGGGTTGTACTGTACGTCGTAAGGGTACTCATAAGCGCTCTTGATGTCAACCGTTGCTCCTCTTAAACCGCAGACGCTATAAGATGGGTAAGTAACTGTCCCGTCACCATTACCCTGAAGCGCTGTGAAAAAACAAGCACATTATTATCAAATTAATTATACAGAATTCTCAATTAGAACAATACAGATATAAAAAATAAATAAAGGAGGGGCTGTTCAGAAAGCTGCAAGCAGCAAAACAGGAGGCCAAGCAATAGGCCCATTCAGAACAGGCCTGCTCTAAACGGGCCTGCACTCATTCATAGTAACCTGTAATTCTGTACCCGCAAAGGTCCATTACATCTGGTATCATGTCAGTGTACTGTGGAGTGGACTTACACACTGAAGGAGAGCGGAGATGTTCGTATCCTTCAACAGCACATGAAAAGGTTTCTCCACCCTGAGGTTGGTTCCAGTAATGCTTTCCGTCTCCTACATTATATTCACCCCAAAACCAGATGTAGGTAGGGTTACCAGCTAGACCACAAATACTGTTACACTCCAGCTTTGTCCAGGTAGGACTGTAACGGTAAGGAATGGACACCTTCACATGGAGGTCTGGGTGTGAGAAGAAGTTACACACAATTATAAAAACATATTAAGGTAAGACAACCCAAACACACCCAAACATGTACACGTACACACACATCTTCTTACACACACACACACACACACACACACACACACACACACACACACACACACACACGCGCAAGAGCATATACACTACTGGACTCATCATAATTTACCTGTTACAGATAATATGACTCCAGGGTCACCAGTATATTGCCCGCCATGTCTTGTTGTGAACCTAAACTTGTAGGAAGCAGAGTCACTATGTCTCAGGTCTTTGATTCTCAGGGTACATGTTCCATTACATCTGAGATTACGACAACTGATCCCTCCACAGATGGATTCAACACGACCTGTATAGTTTGTATCGATTTCAAGATCAACTGGCTGAGACTTGTCTCCTTTAGTAAACCACAGTGAATCGACTGTTGCAGGTTCGTGCTGTATGTCGTCAGAGTATTCAAAAGTGCAGCTGATGTCAACCATTGCTCCTCTTAAACCGCAGACATTACTAGATGAGTAAGTAACTGTCCCGTTACTTTTACCATGAAGCACTGTGAAAAAACAAACACATCTCATTGAGAATCAACAAGACACAGAGATTCACCTGATGAACAGATCAGAAGATACATAAAGAGAAGGAGGCTGGTGGGTGGAGAAGGAAACAAC
Source organism: Micromesistius poutassou (assembly GCF_964030765.1). Classification (NCBI taxonomy): domain Eukaryota; kingdom Metazoa; phylum Chordata; class Actinopteri; order Gadiformes; family Gadidae; genus Micromesistius; species Micromesistius poutassou. Next base: position 16,288,507 of record NC_140281.1, on the reverse strand, counting down.
AGATACATGCTGACCACTGAGCTCTCAGAGGAACGTTACAGAACATCATTTGACACTAGTGGAGTAGCCAGGGGGGTAAAGAGTGCAAACCCCCTTGAAATATAAAATAGTAAACAATTTTTATTTGAAGCAAAATTCAGGTTGGGTTGTTAAGTTAAAAATATATTTTCGCAATTGCAACAGGATATGCCATTCATTGAAATTAAGCCTTAAAAGCTTTACTATACGGGTACATTAATTGTAACATTGATCCATGCAGTAATAAGCCTAGATAATAAAACGATAGGCCTTGGCCGTAAAGTCTATGTTCTTCTTTTGTGGTAATGTGACTATAGGCTAAATGTAATTACTCAGATGTGGAGACAAGGAATGAAGAGGAGAGAAGGTGAGGAGACGAGAGAAGTATAGGATTGGAGACAAGGAGAGGAAAGAAGGATATAGGAGTAGTGGTGAGGAGACAAGGTAAGGAGGGGAGAAGAGTGGAGACAAGGAGGAGGAGAGGAGACAAATAGAGGAGAGCAGACAAGGAAACGAGAGGAGAGGAGACAAGGAGAGGAGAGCAGGAGAGGAGAGCGGAGAGAGGACAGGAGATGTCATGCAGTGTCTACCATATCACTGAATTAGAATTCCAACATTGCAGCAGAAGATTGATATTCCATGTATAAATCATCATCAATAGAATAAATGGGGGAAAAACAGCTTTTCACATTTATATTTTTCTATATCTTTCTCTTCTAAAAGTAACAAAATTAACCCTTGATTAAGTAAATAGTTTAAGGTTTGCCTAGCAACCAGTATTGCGTATTTTGATGTAAAAACCAATACAGTACTTCACAACAAGAGGCTGTGTACAACTTGCAGTGAAGTGGCATTTTCCAATGACTAATTAACCATAAATTAAATATATAAAGTGGACCATTCTCTAGTGGTCTCTAGTGGTTTAACCAAACACAGCGTTCTAGAGGGTGATTCTTTAATGTTCTATTTACTATTATTTTAACTTCAACATGCTGAGGTTTCACCCTCTCCTCGTTCCAGTTGCTTGGTCATGTTATTGAAACAGTTCAACTAAATGTTAACAATGTAAATGAACCAACCTGGTACTGACAGAAGGAAAGCTAGAAATCCTCTTGCTGCTGATCTTAAATTCATAGTGAGTCCTCTCCTCTCTCACTCTGTTGTTCTTGGAGATATTTAAACACACCTGCAGGTCAAAAACACAATTAAAAAGTTAGTACAAGGAAAGCTCTATAAATTACATGTGTTAAGCATTGGAATAAAAGTTAGGAACATACAACCTCTTACTGTAGACTAGAGGAGGAAGCTGGTCTGATATCTAGTCTGTGGTTCCAGTTCATCTTGCAGTTAGCTGAATTGCTGACACCAAAACATATTGAAAGACTTCCTTCCTCTTCCCACCATGATGAGCAGAAGAACAGAAACCTGGGAACTACTGGGCCTATCATATAATTTTCCTTGTGTCTGGTTTTATCTTCTGCTATTTTTATTATCTTTTTATTAATCTTCTGTCCTTCTGCTCCTTACTCACACACGCAGGCAGGCAGGTAAACACAAACAGACAGACGGACGGACACACACACACACACACACACACACACACACACACACAGACACACACACACACACACACACAGACACACACACAGACACACACACACACACACACACACACACACACACACACACACACACACACACACACACACTCCTTTCCTTAAGAAAACGACCTCCCTTATTACTACATGTTCTTATTTTCTGTAGAGGGTATAATACACCTTTCAAATAATTAGTCACTTGTCACTATAGTCACACTTGCATTCAGTTTATTTGTATTTCTCCTGAGCTACCTAGTCTATCTCCCTCCCCCCCTGAGCCTCCTCTTAGGGAAGCTAACTTGGAACTAACTTTATTCAGAAAACAAAGGTTATGAATGGAGGCTAGGTATTAGAAGAATCATTTGGCTTTGGTGTGGTGTGTCCATGTAGACTATTTCAATAATAATAATAATAATATTACAATAATATTTCAAATGTGATTAAAATGTGTATTAAATTGTGACTTACTTTATGGAGACAGCCAATGTTGTGGAAGTAGGATAGACATTGCCTCAATAATATTCTATATAGTCCTTTGTATTATTATTATTTTGCAAAACAGTGCGAATATATGTAACGCATCTTAAAAGTAATATTTCAACAATATTTAATATTTAAAAATGTCAACATAAAAATAAAAATGTGGGCGGAGCCAAACATTTATTGTTGATAATTAAAGCACTCCCCCAGTTCCATAGTTATCCCATCCACACTTGTGCCAAACGCCGAACATCAAACGAATATCGAATATGAAACGAACTTCACCCATGGACTTCACCTCGGTATTCTACGTCACACAAACACTACCAGTTTCCTGTTCCTGTGTGCATTTCATAACCCCTCCGCCTTGTAATGTGTTGGGTGAAACATGGCGGTTCCGTGGAGGCACTGTTGGAGATGGAGCATAATAAACTGCACCAAGACTCGGTTATCCAACTATGCGGTGTTCTCCACGCTGTCTTCCCGGGGGCCGGGTCCCATCGCCGGTGGGGCGCAGCAAGAGGTAAGGTAACCCCGCGGAGACCTGAGTCGGGAGGGGAGGAATGCCAGTACAGCGTGTGCCAGTCCGCCCCGCAAGAAGGTCACAGTGTCTGGGCAACTGTCAGTGGGGATCTCAATGGAAGGATCTCATTGATTGTCCCTTGAGGCAGATTGGTGTTTATACGCTTGCCTTTACGCAGTACGAGACGTGCTTTTGTATGGAATGGGTTGTGTCTGTATTGAGTGTTTAGGTCCACTTGGAGGTTTATTATAAGCTCTTGACATTGCATTACAACTGCACTAAGCCATAACCGCCTCCTCCTTACTGGTCGGCCATTACCATAATGTAGATATACACTAATGCAAGGACGGATAGGTCTATATTATTGTTACATTGTTGTGTTAAGATGTTTTATTGTTTAGTCATTGTGGATTGTATACCTAATATATTATAGTCGTTACTGGAGTCCATTAAACCAATCTAAACACTACTGACTTGAGGTCAGAATGTCTTTCTGGCTGGGATAAGTGAGGGAACATTAACAATAAAACATACAAGGTATATACAGTTATTTTCATAGCCTCTTGGGATATATTTAATGAGTTATATACTATATAAGTTATGAGGTCATATTCACAAGTTGTAGAATATTTATAAAACTGTAAAGTTAACATTATAGCTGTAATAACCACTACTGACTGTGTGTGTGTGTGTGTGTGTGTGTGTGTGTGTGTGTGTGTGTGTGTGTGTGTGTGTGTGTGTGTTTCCAGGTGCTTCCATCAACACACCCGGTGAACTTTAATTATACAATTCCCAGGTATGTTATCAGCTCCACACCCAAGACCATTAAAGACACAGTGCACTCTTTGTACCAATAAGCCATTATCATCATCATCATCATCATCATCATCATCATCCTCTTCATAATAATAAACATATAAAAAATGTTTTCATCAGGCACAAACCGAGGCAGCCGTGGCCTGCGTCTCAGTTGCGCTGTTGTAAAAAGATCCACAGTGACACCAAACTGAAGGACCCCTTCTCGCTCGCCCAGAAAGACCTGGCAAATTTATATGACGACATCAAAAAGGTATTGATTGTATGACCTTTTTTAGGGTTCTACAGCCTGTTCTATCACCACACCCAAGCCCTCAACACAGCTTAGCATACATTCACTCTTACTCCAATAATGTGTCATGATGCAGTGAATGAGTGAAATTGAATAAAATACGCCATAACCGAGTGAGTGAGTGCATTGCTATAATGTTTCATATTATAGTGCGTGAGTGTAAAAGTAATATGTCATAACGTAGTGAGTGACGAAAAGTAAAATAATGTCATAACGTAGTGAATGAGTGAAAGGTAAGATATTGTCATAACGTAGTGAATGAGTGAAAGGTAAGATACTGTCATAAGGTGGTGAATGAGTGAAAGGGAAGATTCTGGCATAAGGTGGTGAATGAGTGAAAGGTAAGATACTGTCATAAGGTGGTGGGTTTAACACTGTGTTTGCTTGTCAGGAGCTGTATGTGTCCGGGGCGGAGCTCAGGTCTCTGTGTGACTACTACTTCGACGGTAAAGGGAAAGCCTTCCGGCCCATGATAGTGGTGCTGATGGCTCGAGCCCTCAACATCCACAGCAACAGCAAGGGGTGAGACGTCAGACCACATGCGCCTGAATTAAGGGGCGATTTACCGGACTGAATTTGTGTTAGTAGTTGCATAACCCTTAATTACAACGGGGACTTCAAGCTGACACGGTAGTTATACAATGACGATGTGCTCACGTACTGCATCTCTGAAAAGTATATTATACCCAAATGGAACTTCTGGTTGTAAAAACTTTATTTGTGTTGGTCGTAAGCACAATTAGTCTCAAAGGGCTTTAGAGGACTCATTCAACCGAGTTAAAAAGATGGATGACAATTTCAAAACAAACGTTAAGTTAGCTAGCTAGTCTACTCCTCTCCTCATTTATGATCAAATATGAGCGGCTGAGCAGATAAAAAGACATAAATGGCATAAGACCTTTAGAGTTAACCCAATGAGTGACACAATATTATATTACATTACATTCAGCCGACGCCTTTGACCAAAGTGAGTAACTGAGTGAGGCTGAGAACATGATCGAAATCGGAGAAACTACGAAAATATTTAAAGTAGTTTGACGTTATTGTCATCATTATACTTTTATTAGTGGTAGTTATTATAGAGGTATTATCATTTTGCCTTTTCGCTTACCGTTTGACATCCTGTATGGCTGTTTATAAAATATAGATGTGAAAGCTGAGTCTCTTGATTAACAGTACTTCCATTGTATATACCCTAATGATAATGATTGATGGTTATTATCATTATTATATAACATATTGTGTAATGTTAGCCCCGGGTTAATTGGCTCCCTGACCTGTTGACCTTTGACCCGGCAGTGACCTGCTGCCGGGCCAGCGTTCGGTGGCCATGATCTCTGAGATGATCCACACGGCCAGCCTCGTGCACGACGATGTCATCGACGGGTCGGACCAGCGGCGTGGCAAGAGCACCATCAACGACATGTGGGGCGAGCGCAAGGTACCCCGTCTCAACTAGGGCTGCAACGAACGACTATTTTAATAGTCGACTAGTCACCGACTATTGAAACGATTAGTCGACTAATCTGATAATTATAAAAAATTTCTTAAATTTAGCATGAGGTTGCTTGTTAATTATGTGGCAAATGATGAACACACGAAAGATGGGTACTTCAATGAAAAATGCATCTTTTATTCAATATATATATAACTGAGTTAGTTACTGAATTACTCTATAATAAAAGTAACTAGTTACGGAAAGTTAGGGAAAGTAATTATTTGCGTTACTGTAAAAAAAAAGTAGCTTTGTAGATGCGTGTGTCGTTGTGGGATGCTTCATTAAATTAGAGTTGCTTACAACGGATGTCGACAAAGTCTTTGCTCCTGGACATAATAGCACTTTACATGCACATTCTTGCCTTTGACCTCAATGAATTTGAAGTAGTGCTTATATCTCCACCTTGAAAATGCCAACTTTTCATCGGATTGCTCCGGACTCGCCATCTCTGCTGCTTCTTCGACTCTGTTTGGTGTTTGTGTGTGCGAGTGGCACACGTATCCTGGCTTGTGTGTAAAAACATTGGCTCAGATTGGCTACCATGAAACACGACTCTGCCTTAGCCAATCATAATCGCTTATCTCTTTGTTAAACCCGGTCTCCTCACTAGCAGTCTGTGTGTGCAGCCAGGGGTGCGTTCGGATTACACCGTTTATTCAATCAATTCATAGTAACGCACCGCATTAAACTGTCAGTAACAGTAATGGCGTTGTAACAACGGAAAAATGAATTAGTTAGATTACCCCGTTACTGAAAAAATAACGGCGTTACCTAACGCCATTGTTTTAAACTGCGTTATTACAAACACTGCTCGGATGAAGCGCTGGGAAGGATTTAAGCACACGGTTTCCACACCACGGGCGCGGTTATCCACCGAGATAATAATTTTATTTGGAAAACAAAATGTATTGGCTTTAATGTTACTTTAATCTTACCGAGGCGAGTCAGACTCTGTTTCGATCAACTGTCCGACATGCTTTCTCTTTAAATGTTGCATCACCGAGGTGCTGCCGTGATACGCAAGGTCTGCTTTGCAAACCTTGAAAGTAATCTTTTTTATTCGCCGTATCCAGGCTAAAATGCTCCCAAACTTTACTACTTAACTCGGCAGAGACGCTATTGCGCATGTGCGACTCTCGGCAGAGATTGTAATGAAGTGAGATGCCTCACTCCGTTGGAAAAACACGTCTGGCGACTGAATGAATGAATGACGAATTCATTGTCGACGATTTCTATTATCGATTTTTGGCGACAATGTCGACGAATCGTTGCAGCCCTAGTCTCAACCAAGCCCTGGAAGCTCTTGAACTGGGACGTTTAAAGGTCCCATGACATGCCACCAGGTGTGGTGTGATTAGCCGTTACAAGCCGTTTTGAAAATCTGTCTGTTATGACATCACAGGTGGGCGTATCCACCTAGGTGTGTGACGGATAGATGAGTAACGTTTGCCACCGTCCACTGGCAGACTGATCTATCCAGCACACATCTAGGTGGACACGCCCACCTGTGATGTCATAACACACAGATTTTCAAAACGGCTTGTAATGGCTAACATGACATGCCACACCTGGTGGCATGTCATGGGACCTTTAAAACACACCGATGATCAACTAACAAGCTGAAAGTCGTTTAGTGTCAATGTTTCACTGACGACAAGAAAAATAATTGCGACGCCTTCTGCTAACACCGGGTTACTGGAAATCCAAGAGAGAAGAATTTGTGTTTATCAAATATGTATCATATTTAGTCATTTATCACTTAAATTCAAAGTGGCTTACAGTAAGTGTCAAGACAGATTTTAAGGGTTCAAGGGGGCCTCTTGATCAAGGTAGTCTGCCGTCCAGACGGACGGAGGGAGGGAGGGAGCGGGCGGTGCCGTGAGCTTTATCGTTCCTCCTCCTCCTTTCCGCAGGCCATCCTGGCGGGAGACTTCATCCTGTCGGCAGCGTCCATGGCACTGGCTCGCATCGGGAACACGACTGTGGTGTCGGTGCTGTCGCAGGTCATAGAGGACCTGGTGAGAGGTACGGCCCCCCCCCCCCGCCCCAATGATGAGAGCAGATTCAGGTGTTTGGTGCCCCAGAAAAAAAATAAACACAAAAGATATTGACATGATTATTGTAGTTAATAATTGCTTAATGATTGCGATGCGATAGACGGTGGTTTAATGCGGTTGAACTCAATGCAAACATTTGCTGGTAGTGCCACGATTGTTTAGCTGCCACAACGGACACACCGTTACCCAATCACGACTACCACACGTTTACACTTCCCTTCAAAATAAAAGCCCCAGAGAAAGCGTTACCATCGTGGCATCTCTTCTCCGTCTCTCTCACCCGTCGACCATTCTTCCCTCCCCAGGGGAGTTCATGCAGATGGGCTCCAAGGAGAACGAGAACGAGCGCTTCAAGCACTACCTGGACAAGACCTTCAAGAAGACGGCCAGCCTCATTGCCAACAGCTGTAGAGCAGTATGTACGTTCAGTACACACCTTCCCCCGCCACGCCCGGCCCCCCCGCCACATGCCCCCCGCTCACTGTCCGCCCTCTGCTCTGTCTGTCTGTTTTTAAAAGGTGTCCATCCTGGTGAACTCTGACCCGGAAGTGCATGAGATAGCGTTCCAGTACGGCAAGAACGTGGGCATCGCGTTCCAGGTGTGTGCTGCTGACCTTTCGCTTTGTGTTTATTTGTTGATAAAAACGCTAATATTAATAACTGCTGATTCTTTTTGTTATTATAGATTTGTATGCGTGTTCTTACTTTCAGTTTTGTTGTTTTTAAAATGCTTGTACTGGGATGTAAAATGGAACAATGTGATTAGTATTGGGATTATTTCTGTTCTAGAATTTGGTTAGATTTCTAATGGGTGAGTTTAGGTAAAGGACGGGAGAAAACCTGGAAAAGACCACAAACAGAATCTCTCTCTCTCTTACATTTTTTTTCTATATATTCTCTGTCTCTCTCCCAGCTGGTGGACGATGTGTTGGACTTCACGGCGTGCGCCGCTCACCTGGGGAAGCCGTCGGCGGCCGACCTCAAGCTGGGCCTCGCCACGGGCCCGGTGCTCTTCGCCTGCCAACAGGTGAGGCACCAGGTGCACGCCTTCACAGGCCGCCGCCACCCGGCTGATGTGTCGGACGGCGACATCATTTAAGATCACGTCACAACAGGAGACCTGAAACGACTTACTGTTAAAGAAGATGTAACATTTAAGTTAAAAGTGACATACTATACTGTGTGATTAGCCGTTACAAACCGTTTCGAAAATCCTCTTCTGATATCACAGGTGGGCGTGTCCACCTAGATGTATGACGGATAGATGAGCAACGTTTGCTACAGTCCACTGGGTTGGCTGGTAGACTGAACTATCCAGCACACATCTAGGTGGACACACCCACTTGTGATGTCAGAAGAGGCAGATGTTCAAAACAGCTAATCACACTCACACCTGGTGGTATAATATGTCATCTTTAACTACAATAAAAAACCTACAATATTCTGACAGGAAGCGTCCAATGAGCTACGTGTGTCTACTAGTCCTGCTTGATTGTATTCCATATTTGTAGTCTCGAGTAAGTAATGCCACACTCCATGTTTGTAGTCCTAATGGTCTCTGAGCCTTACCACACGATCTGACTGTCTTCCAGTTCCCTGAGCTCCACTCTATGATCATGAGGCGCTTCTCCTCCCAGGGAGACGTGGAACGCGCCTGGCAGTATGTACTCAAGGTGAGACCCTTCCCCTGCAGAGAACCTGCATATATATTATATTACAGAGCGATGGCATGGACAACACCAGCTAACCAGCTAGTCACTGTGTCCCTGTCTATTACTGTATATAACAGAGCGATGGCATGGACAACACCAGCTAGTCACTGTGTCCCTGTGTGTTATATTACAGAGCAATGGCATGGACAACAATAGCTAACCAGCTAGTCACTGCGTCCCTGTGTGTTATATTACAGAGCAATGGCATGGACAACAATAGCTAACCAGCTAGTCACTGCGTCCCTGTGTGTTATATTACAGAGCAATGGCATGGACAACAATAGCTAACCAGCTAGTCACTGCGTCCCTGTGTGTTATATTACAGAGTGATGGCGTGGAGCAGACCAGCTTCCTGGCGAGGCACTACTGCGACGAGGCTGTCCGCCAGGTGAGCAGGCTCCGCCCCTCCCCGGAGCGCGACGCCCTCATCAGGCTCACCGAGATGGTGCTGACCCGGGACAAGTGACCCCCGGGTGACCCCTCCCTGGCCCCGCCCCCTTCAGGCAGCTGCTGCTCAGACAACTCAACTCAACTCAACTCAAGCCCCGGCCGCTGGGGGAAGGACCACTGCGGTTCACCGGACTCCTTGTCGTTGCGTCGGTGCTACTCTGAACTGGCCAATCCCGGAGTGCCGCAGTGATGACATCGTGGCAGGGAGCGTTACAACTGCCAGAAAATAACTGAAAGAAACGCACAGCGGGGGTCCGTCGTTTTACGTTGCTGTCGTAACTGTCTTCGCCTAAACAAATCGAACAGTATGCCAAAAGTCCTATATGATAATATAAATATATTTATTAAAAGAAGTGGTTTACACTCCTGTGTGTTACAGTTGATGAATTGGAGAATCCCAAATATTAGGAATTGAGTCTTTTAGATGCAGCGGAATTAACCAATTTGAGCGAATTCGAGTCCACCGCACTGAACAACACTTAAATCTCACGTCACGTCTCAGTGTGTAATGCGTACTGTATGAGCAGCTACCTCTCTTGTCATGCTAATAGAGCTAACTTGAACATGGCTAATGCTAGTCACGGCTCGGGGCGTATTCGGTCTGAATCGATGGGATTCCACAAGGGTTGGAAGGGAGTCATTGTCATGTGTGTTTATGTGACGGTCAGCACACTCCAGGTCCAGAAGCTATTCAAATATCCATACCGGAATTTCCCCATAACCCTCTGGATTGGCTAATTAGTGCAATACAGAAGGGTAGAAAGTGAAAACAATCAAGTTCAATGCAAATGGGAAGACTTTGACTTAACCTGGAGTTTTTCCACCGTCCTCACCATTATAGGCTGACATTTGTGTGAACTTATGTGTATATCCAAACTTGTGGGAATGCCAGTGTTTCTGTATAAATAAGTGCTCTTTAACAGCTAAGGCCTTAACATCCACCAATGACCGTGTACTCATTAAAGAGACATGTTTTTTAAAAGTCCAGTCTCCATTTCTTTGGGATGGCCAGGGACCACAGCAGGGCATATTGTACATATAATGGTTTATTATAAAAGACTGTACATTAAGTTTTCAATTAACACATAATATATACAATGTCAAGGGCAGAGATGTTGGACCCATTCAGTTTTCTAGACATGAATGTGAATTTCGGTGTACATCCTGGTTTAAAATTGGGCCAAACTTTTAATGCATTCCCCATGGAAACATAAAAAGATGCTCATTAATTAAAGCCCATTTCTTGTTTTGCTTGCAACCACATGTTTTTTTCTGTTTATTTCCCATGATGCATTGCAAATGGTAGGGTATTAGATTTGTTTTTTTAGGTTCAGGTCAAATTAGGGATCTGGGGGAATGCAAGGCATCATGGGAGAAATCACCCAATCAGTCCATTATGTTGCACCCTCTTGTGAAGTAAAGGGTGACGCGTTAATCATACTCTAGAATAATCTATAGCTTGATAATTCAAAACTGAAAGATCAATTAGATCACTCACAACCCTTTCCTCATGATCTCTGATTCACATTTTTTGCTAGGCGAGGGCTGGCAGTGATTGGCAAGTCATCTCAAACTGAAACAAAACCCGGAAAAGACAGGAAACGCCTAGTTTCTCCCCAGAGACATTGTTCAATAGGCCATGACATTTTGACTGCTCCACATATTTTATATAAGTAAAAAGTTATAAACAATGCGCCTGAAATTGAAAGCCATAATCAAGATGTGAAGCTCAAATGTTCAAATTCAGAACCAAACGAAATCAGCATTTCAAAAACTGGAGCCCTGAAAAAAGTTCTTATTAAAAATTCTAAATCATTCAGTGATTTGGACAGTACAACAAATTAAACAAAGCAATAAAACAAATCAATTTGTATATATTGACAACATAAACGGTAATACATTTCATAAATTTTATATTGCATGCTTTCACACCATAATGTGAATTTCTTGTGTAATTTGCCTTCAGGATATATAATTGTCCATACATACCTAGACAAGATTTATTGGTTGGTATTGGGATTAGTATTGTGGTTGATAAGATTAGCATAATCCCAGAGAGCAATCGGTGAAGGGCAGGCAGTGGATTAACCATTACATACAGAAACCCCTTCTGTATTTACAATTAGAGAACTACCAAATTAAGAGCGCATTCAGGTTTGCAAAGTGAGAGTCCTGCTGCATTCGACACAACCCACTGAGTCATGTTCAGCCATTCTTTATGATTTGCATACATAAATAAGCGTATGTAAATCCGTTAGCTCTGCCTTTTCAAGTCAATCTGTTATATTTGATTTTTTTTTTTTCACAGCCCTAAATTAAGATCCATAAAACGTGTCTTTTAAGGAAAAATCTGTGCTCGCTTTACCCATATCGACCCATATGACTTGGCTTACTGGACCGACCAAGAATTCCCATAATGGCGGGAAACATGCCCAAGTTCATCATCTAAGTAGCCGTCAGGAATCTGTCGTTCATTTCCAAAGTTCGTAAAATCTGATGTTGTGGAGCTTGGTTTCAACGAACGGTCTGGGTATTCCCAGACCACTGAACTAGAGTATCCGAACCATCGTACAGATCCAAAACTTTCCAATCTTTCCCTGCTTATACGTTTCAACAAATCCCTCCCCTCCCCGGTATAAACCGCAAAATAAACTATGTCGATAAACATTTTTTATTTATTTATTTGCAAACATATTTGTTAAGGGGGCAATAACATTGTGATATCAAAAAGAAAAGCAGTTAAACGTTGTGCCTACGTATACGTTAGGATGGGGGGGGTGGTTGGGGTTTGACCTGACGGCAGTGGTCTCTCAGAGTTTAGACCGTGATCGCGGTATCAATAAATACGCCGCCATTGGCCCTGGTCAGATAGCATTGCTAATTGAAGTAGACAAGCTAGCATTACTTACTGGCCTCGATTAGCTAGCATTGCTTACTGGCCTCGATTAGCTAGCGTCTCTAACGGGCCTCGTCTAGCTAGCGTCTCTAACTGGCCTCGGCTAGCTAGCGTCGCTAACTGGCCTCGGCTAGCTAGCGTCGCTAACTGGCCTCGGCTAGCTAACATCACTGACTGTCAGTAGCAAGCTCGCATCACAAGGTGGCATCTGCTAGCTAGCGAGGCTAGCGGCTAGCTCAGTCGGCGTAGTGCATGATGGACTCCACGTAGTTGCCGGGGAAGAGGCCGGTGACGCTACCGGACACGCCCTCGTACCAGCCATCGTCGTTCTTCTTGATGATGTAGATGATGGCGCCCTCCATGAAGGACAGCTCGTCATCCTTGTCCTTGGAGTAGTCGTAGATGGCCACCACTGGGGAAGAGGGGGTAGGAGAAACATCAGGTTACAGACCAGGAGGTAGAACCAAATGAACAGAACTGGTGTGGTAGATAGAAGATGTAAATAGGGGATTTGTAAAAGGTTTCCAAAGCACACCAATAGGACGCACTAGAACATACAGACAGCAGAATCATTTTTAAATGTCCAGTTATACAAAGTGGAACTTTGTGTTCTTTGCCACCTTTTCAATGTAGTTGTCTGTCTGTTATTGAGTTAATGAGACCATCTGTCCGTTTTCCAGTCAGTTATTCAGTGAGCAAGATAGCTAGGGAGTTAATCACTAGTTAGTCTCTACCTTTTTGCGGTTTAGTTCTTGTCTGTGTTATTGCGTTAACGAGTCAGTGAGTAAGTGAGTGAGTCGGGCAGTCAGTCTGTCAGTGAGTCAGGTAGTCAGTCTGTCAGGTAGTCAGTGAGCCAGCCTGTCAGTTAATCTCCACCTTTTTCGATGTAGTTCTTGGGGGCCCAGTTGGGGTCTCCGTCGGCGTAGGGGTCGCTGTAGTGGACCACGGCCGCCTCCTCCTCCTCGTAGTCCACGGGGGGAGGGGGAGGCGGCGGGGGGGAGTCGTCGAACAGCGCCATGCTGTCGGGCGGCGGCGGGGGCGGGGGAGTCGGTGAATCTGCAACTGGAAGGAAGACAGTAAGGACAGTGAGGATCCGTAGTGAACGACGTACGGGGTGGAGGCGAGGATCCGGAGAATGAGAGTGATTAGGTTAACCCCTTTCACCAGGAGCTGCTCGGTCATGCCATGCAAGTTGTTGGGATCATGCATAAATCAGAAGTATACGATCATTGGTAAAGGGACATGCAAAAGGCCCATGTAACTCATGCAGCTCAGAAAATACACACATGCACACACACCCATTCATTTCCTTGTAGAAAATAACTAGAGTTTTCCAACCAATAGAAAGAGTGATACCCGAGTGACTCTTCCACCATCACTTGACTCATCTGGGAAAACCTTGCCTCAATACAACAAACACTAACAGAAGGACAAGCCCCCGTCTAGCAATTACATCACACATTAAACCACTTGAGGGGACACAAATAACACATGTCACTGAATAAAAACTGTGAAGCTACTTTCAAAATGACTTCTTCAGATCGGGACCATATTTTATCTACACAGCGGCGGAGAGGAAATGGGGAGGACCACTTTGCATGCAGGGGGAGGAGCGGTACAGGTGAGGACAGGTGAGGTACAGGTGAGGGGGGCGTGACTTACTGCTCTCCTGCATCCTGGCCACAAAGCCAGTGAGTGGAATCTGAGGTGTCAGCTGTGGCATGGGAGGAGGAGGAGGGGCGATAGACACTGAGGCATCGCACACAGACAGAAGAGAGAGAGAGAAGAGAGATCAAGATGTATTGAAGAGAGTGAGAGAGACATAATAGCGGGAGAGCAGAAAGAGCGAGATAAAGAAACAGATATATTAAGAAAAAGGGAAGAACAAAAAGTAGAGAAAGTGGATCAATTACAGAGAAATTAAAGATGAGCACAGTTATAAAGGAGGCGTGCACACCACTCACAAGCAGATAATAACCTGGGTGTTTGTGGGCCCATCTGTGCGAGTTTGTGGATTTGTAGCACAGCCTGGACAGTGTGACATTGTGCACGTGAGTGAACAGATCAGGGGGGTTGCATGTGACGCACCATAGGCCACAGACCTGGGCAGAGATCAGACCGATAGCGGCTATGCACTTCTGTATGGCGGGCCCTGGCCACCAGAGGGAGCCATTTCAACAACATTTCTACAGCTCTTAAAATTCCATTGCAACTTTTCTCGGTCTTTTGCTTTAAGTCAACTTTTAAACTCCTCTTACAGTCTTGCCAAACTGTCTGTTCTTTACAAACACCAGGAGTGAAACTTTTGATCAGTCAGACTTTTTAAATATATAGGAGGCCATCAATCCAACTTTCAAAATCACACGTGTAAAACTGGACTTGGCACAGCATATAAGACCTACAATAAACGTATACTTCCTCAAAGTTTCCTAGTTTGAGACCAGGTGAAGCTTTCTATTTGACAGAAGCATTTCCTATTGCCCTCGTTACCAACACTGGCAGGGGGAGCCCTGGTCTGTGGTACTTCTCAAGGCTTCTTCCTTGATAAGTGGGAGTTTTCCTTGTCTTTCAGAGGTCTTATCGCTGGAGGGCTGTCGTTTAATGTGAGCCTTGGAAGCCCTTTGAGATGGTCATTGTGATAAAACAACTGTACAAATAGCCATTGTGACTGACAAGTGCTCAGTGTACAAAGTCCAGACTTAAAAGGACGAGTTAAACCGTTTTGCGAGTGGTTAACACTATCCTTTCTTGAACATAATTGTGAGTGTGTTCTGTTCCGCGGTGTAGTCAGTGAGCAGGGTTTTCAAATGCCAGAGCGTATCGACCACTGATCGTCTGGGTGATATCTACAGGAGAATCCAAGGGCATGGGGGTCTGTTTGTCAATATTGAAGACATCCCTGGACTAGATAAAGGAGAAACCATGACCTGCTCTTTGCGAGGGAGCAGGGGAGTCGATACTTCCGCCTTGAAACCCAAGCCCCAGATCTCCGGGGCCAGCTGACTTAGGCCTGACACAGCACAGCCGACCTTCAAAGTCAAGGTCTTATGGCTTTGAGGAGTTAAGTGTTTGATTTGCCTGTTTTAAAAAGCCAAACTAATCACCAGTATTCACCACAGGGACATCGCTGTTTTATGATTGGGTGGCAGATTGTTACTTTTTAGCCTTACACTTGGATAAGGGTTCGTCGTGACACAGTTCTGTATCTATGACAACCGGTTAGCCAACACAACTAGCTTGCAAACTCAAGATGGCCGCTGGAAAATGGCAAGTGGGGGGGGGGGGGGGGGGGGTGTCTTACTTGAGTTCAGCCCATAACCAGGGGTGCCTCCGTTAATGTGAGGCATTTGTTGTTGCTGCATTTGCGCCATCTGCTGCAGCTGTTGCTGCTGCTGTTGAATCTGTAGCTGCTGCTGCTGCTGTAGCTGCTGCTGCTGTTGTAGTTGTTGCTGTTGGAGCTGCTGTTGCTGGAGCTGTTGCTGCTGCTGCTGCAGGGAGAACTGGGAGGTGGTGGAGGGTGCGCGGCGGTAGGTTCCCGTGGCCGAAACCATGGAGACAGAAGAGGAGGTGGAGGAGTTGTGCCGCGAGATCTGCCGCGAGATGGTCCCAAACTGAGACATTGGGACGGGGCCCAGGCCTGGCCCAGGAGCCACAGCTGCATGGGGCCCACAAAGAAAGGAAGAAGAGGAGCAGGAAGAGGAGGAGCAGGAGGAAAGGGGAGACAGGACAGAGGGGAAGCCAGAAGGTGGAGGAAGGGGGAGACAGGAGGAGGAGGAGGAGGAAGAAGTGCGCAACAGGAACAGGAGAAGAAGGAGCAGGGTTTAGATGGCGAAGGAGGGAAAAAGAGGGAGAGAGGAGAATGAGTGACAGGCACATATAAATATAAAGCAATAATTCTGTGTTATTGATGACTGGAACATTAATCTGTTAGAGTTACATAGGAATAGAGCAATGAGCGAATGACAAGACTAAAACAAGGGTTCAGAAAGAAAGAGGAGAAGAAGAAGAATAGAGAACGGTAGTATTGCTACTGGCTGATGGACGGCCCTGGTGATGTCACAAGTTGGTGTGTGTGTGTGTGTGTGTGTGTGTGTGTGTGTGTGTGTGTGTGTGTGTGTGTGTGTGTGTGTGTGTGTGTGTGTGTGTGTGTGTGTGTGTGTGTGTGTGTGTGTGTACTACAATTGAAAAAAAAAAAGAGAGAGACGCAGCTTGGGATGAGGGATACTGACAAACAGGGAGGGACAGTATGAAAGACAGAGCTGGACTTCCTGTTGACATTCCTGAAGGATGGAGGTCTCCCAGGAGATTCCCAGCTACTCTGGGAGGAACCAGGCCTTCACAAAAAACTCACCCGCCCCAGCAGCACTAATGACCACGACGGGTCTCTGGGGATGAACCTCTGTTCGAGAATAAGTGTAGCATTCTCAAGAACCTCCTCATGAACACAGGCTAGTAAACACTGCAGATTAAAGATGACGTGAAACAGCAATTCAGAGATCCTCTCAACACTGCAATATATTTAGAACTAGTACAGAATCCCTAATTGTGGTTGGATATCAACCATACAGTGGCCGACACTGATTCACACCATTTATCATTCAGCAGCTGCTTTAATGCAAAGCGCTTTCACAAGGAATTCCAGGTAACTAATATACAGGTAACTAGGGAGAAGGTAGGGGTTAGGCGTCATCTTCCCCAAGGATGCATTAAGATTAAGGCTGCAGATATTGGGGATTGAACCCCATTCCTTTTCGGCACCCAGACCACTATGCTATTCTGCCCTCATAAACTTCCTCCACTAACCTTATTACCCCAGCCGCCATCTTGGTTCTGAACCCTAGCAGGGGGATGGAACTGAAGGACGAATCCCACATTCAACCCTGCTAGGGTTAAGAATCCAAGATGGCTGCTCTGTGAAAAAGGCCCATGCAGATGAACATTGACTGCGGTTACATGGTCGGACCAGATCGACTTATCATGGATTAAGCCATATAACAATGTTGCCACTCGACGGGGGGGCTGTCACTTGTCTGAGTATACATACATCGGATAAGATTGGAATAATGGTCGGAGACCTGGCTGACTCCGCTATGCTAGGTGGCGCTGTAGTCCTTTCAACAAGAGGTACTTGAGCCACTTCCGGTTCACGGCAACGTAAAAGCAACAACAAACTATCTGACAGCACCTGTCACACTAAATGTTGCTGCAGCGATGCATCATATATTCCGTTGCATTCACAACATCCACATCAATCGATGAAAGACTGGAGCTAGTGATGGTGAGATGAAGCTTCATAACACCTTGAAGCCTTCCAGCCAAATGTGTTGAAAAGAGGTAAATTTTTCGAGGCTTCGGATGCTCACTAGGGACACCTAGTGGTCAATAGAAAAAAACAAGAAAAATAATAGTCTACCTTTGGTCTGATTACACAAAACCCATGAAGACACTGGTCTCCCATCCTAACACAGACCTCTCCCAGTGCTGCTTAGCTTAAGTACCAGTGAGCAGTCATACCCAAGCGTGTACCCTGGGTACACGCTTTAACCCGGTGCGCCAAATAGAAGGATTCTACCATCGATTTTGATGTAGGCCCTATCAAACTCAGGTAGGCTACTTTAACACCCTTTAGATACCTCTTAGAAACATACTAAATTGAAGTTGTGATTTTGTAACACAAACGTTTTGGTCCGTGAACCAGACTCTGATACTGCGTTCCGACACAGTCGTATCGACTGTTCGAGTCGACTCACGTGGGTCCTACACGAAGCTTCAAACGTCACACTCATAAACCAAGGCTTCGTTTGTCATTAGTCACGTGGTTTTTATGGGCCAGCATGTAAACGCAGTCCATGACACCATGTCCAACCAGAAGTCTTAATCCAACATCTGGAACGGGGAACTGAGACTCCTGCTCCTTCGTGAACGTTCAGATTCCAGATGTTATCAGAACAACTGCATCCTTTTTCTTCCACGTATTTACAGCCATGCCTGCACCATTGGATCAACGCTTTGATTAGGCTAAATAGACTCATTCAGTTTAGTGAAGCATAAAATAAACAATGGAGCACACAACATACACGTTGGGTGTTTACAAATGTACATAATATACCAAAATAAGGAAGCATGGCATGAGGTTTATATGCTGATTTCAAGGTTTGTTTACCTTTTGGAAAATATAATTCCGGTCCTTGGAGATTAAAGGTAAGATACTTGGTAGATCTCAAAGAAGATCAGACCAGAGTAAGATAAATACCACCACCATCATCATCATCATCATCATCATCATCATCATCATCATCGTCTTCATCATGATCAGTTCAGTGAATCTGATTGTGATTCAAATCTCATTTGTAGGAAAAACTTAAAACACTTCAGAGAAATCCTTAAAAATCATTAATTCATTCATGTTACAGCCCAACCACCCATGAGTTCATTGAGCAATGATTCAAACAACCAACACCACCACCACCAGCTTCACCACTGAAATGATATCAACCCCACCCTACTGAGGCGTGAGGGGGGTAAGGGAGGTTCCGTGGCGGGCAGAGGCGGAGGCTGAAGGGGGTCTCACCTAGGGGTGGAGGAGGAGGTGGGTTGGCTAGCCCCGACATGGGGGGTGCCGGCTGTGGTAGGGGTGGAGGAGGAGGAGGAGTAGGTGGGGGTGGGGGTGGGGGAGGGGCTCCAGGGGGAGGGAATAAGAACTGGACTGAAACCAGCCAGTCAGAGTGGAGATATTAGACCATGTGATGCCACATGGTAGAAAATGCAGCTCCCTACTGAAATTATACTATACAGCTAGAGTATAAATTATACTAAACAGCTAGAGCAGAAATTATACTATACAGCTAGAGCTGTAATCATACTACACAGCTAGAGCTGTAATCATACTATATAGTTAGAGCACAAATTATATTATGTGATTCAACTACCAGCCACCAGGGGGCTACTTGACATCCTTCCTACACTCCTTCCAGTCCCAAGTCCTACTTCCATTAGAAGGGTAGGAGGGAGAGAGGGAGGAGAGATGAGAGAGAGTGTGTGTTGGGGGTCTTCTTCAACTCTCTTATGTAACATTCCACTACTATATTCAAGTGTGTGTGTCAGACTCCTCTCTGGTTGGTGTTCGAATGCTGTTGCCATGGTGAACGGCCTAGTAGTGTTTAGTCGGTGAGATGAGGTGAAAAACATCTGAAGGGACTGGTGATGGATCGGTTATGGTCCACTTATAAAATATTATACAATAAAGAAAGACCAAATGATTACATTTCCTCTCTCTCTCTCTCTCTCTCTCTCTCTCTCTCTCTCTCTCTCTCTCTCTCTCTCTCTCTCTCTCTCTCTCTCTCTCTCTCTCTCTCTCTCTCTCTCTCTCTCTCTCTCTCTCTCTCTCTCTCTCTCTCTCTCTCTCTCTCTCTCTCTCATGAGTTGCGTTCAGGATCACAATGGTGGTTCATAATCCCTATCCACCACACAGGCTTTATGTACCACTGCACTAATACCTTGTAAAACAATGGCTATCATATCACACATGTGTTTAACCACTGATTCAAGCCTAACATTATTATTATCAATATTTGACTTATTATAAATACATAAGTACATTTGCATGAGTAAAAAAATGGCTAAATTGCTTTGTTAAAAATATTCCAAACCAGGTATCATCTAACGCTTATTAGCCTAACGTAGTGTAGCATGGCCGAGCTTAGCTCTCACCTTGTCCAGAGTTGGGGATGGAGGGCGTCGGCACGGCGATGGGCAGGCTGCTGCCGCTGTTCTCTCTGCTGCTGCTACCCCCACTGCTCCCGCTGCAGGGTGAGAGAGGTAGGGGAGAACAGGGAAAACAGAGAGGGAAAGACAGTTTGATTATTTACTTTCTCTTGTATTATTCACTTGATCTGGCGATGTAAACATTGTTTACCAATGAAACTGAATAGACAATGAGAAAGCAAGAGCAAGAGAGGGGGAGAGAGAGACAGACAGATAGATGATCAATGGGGTTCATTGCAGAAACTGTTAGCGGTGCTTATGTTACAGCACTAATGCTACAGTTGGCACTGCATTACCCACCATCTCCTGTATTCTATAAGGCTGATCTCAGGCCACTTTAAGGAGATGGGGCACACAAAGAACAGAATGGAAATCTTCTAGATGTGAAATAAGTCAAGTGAAAACCCAATCTGACACATCACTGCCAACCCTGAGGGCAGAAAGTACTACAGCCTCGCCAAAATTGACCTCTCTCCCTCCCCCTTCCCGCTCCCTCTGTGCACCCTCCCTCCCCTCCACCAGATACGTCTTTTGCATCCCTGATATAAACTGATTCCTTACCCCCTTTCTCTCTCCATCCTCTCCCCCCCCTCTCCTCTCATCTCTGTAAAGGAATCCTTCCTGTGAAGTCATTGCACGCCTCCTCCCCCCCTCACCCCATTAATCCTGTCTCTCTTGATTCTTTCTGTTTGAGTGAACACACACACACACACACACACACACACACCCCCCCCCCCCCCCCCCAGGGCATATCTCCTCTCTCAACCTGTGATCCATGTCACTTGTAGCCTAGGGGCACAAGGGGCTGTATGGAGGGGCTGGAGGGTGGGGCTGACGAGAAGAGGAGGGAGGGGTTACATTGGGTCAATGTGGGGACACTCATCGACACATTGAAGGAGAGAGAGGGAGGGGGAGAGATTCAACCACTTCTCCTGCAGTCATCGGTTTATTTGCATTCCTCTCCCAACGCTCTCCATCCCTCTCTTCATGGTCTATGACCTTCTGCGGCCAATCACACCGGTTTGCGTCGAGCCAAGGGGAAACGCCCAGCTTGTACAGAGTGGGTTAGTTGCCTTGCTCGTGGACAACCAACCAGGAGGAGTTTGGGATTGAACCAGCAACCCTCAAGCCGTCAGACTGAATGATGAGCTACCACACTCTGATTCTTATCCCAGAATTTTATTGAATCTGGTCGCGCTTTTCTTCTTCGTGTCTCTCTCCCTCCCCTCAGATGAAAGCACTCGTTCCACCTACATGCGCGCCCTACTCCTACTCTGCCATCTCACTGCACGTGAACCACCATGCACAGATACACATTCTCCTGGAACAAACTGGGAACTTTTTCCCAGCTGCTCCGAACATCAAGAGAATGAATGAATGAAGAGCAGGCCTTGGGGTTTTACTCTGATCGGTTGACTCTTTAAGAACTTACAAAAGATTGTTGGTTGCGACAGCTTTGGTTTTTGTATTTACGTCATATACTCACATCACAGCATGTTGAGCAATTATTTTATTGATGATGTATTTTGCCTAATAAAAGCCACTAACTGAAATTAACATTTGGTCTCTGGTTTCAATCCAAGATGATTGCTTGCCAGAATCATTGTAAGAATTATTTTATATGCATAGTAGACGAGAGAGAGAGAAAAAACAGAGGGAAAACGAAAAGTGATGTAATATTTATAGCCATTGGGAGTCAGCATTATAAGCCTTTTTAGCTAATGAGAAGAAGTCCGCTTCCTCATAACTCTGAATCGAAGAGTGCGTCATTTGCCATTTTATTTCACCACAAAAAACAGAAAGAAAAATAGCCTCCTGAGGGACTTGAGTGCTGTCGTAGACTGGTTTTAGATTTGCAAACGGTACTTTATATCATAAGCTTTTAGCATTATTACCATTTTCTGAGTGATTGCGGCTTGGCTCTGAACCATCCTCAGCCACATTTGGTTCAGGTTTTTAAGTTTAACCAAATGATAAGACTCAAAGTGTACATCCGAGGATGGATAATCTCAGAGCTCTGCTTTTGCTTTGCACATATTGATGCTAGTAAACCCACTGCTTTGTGCGTATTTGTGAGAATAGACCAGAGGAGCAGGTTGAATTCTAATTGTACTTGAATGCTAATGCAGGGGACAAAGGGTAGCAGAAAGCGCTACTTCCTCTGGTACTGGTGTGATGAGAATACCAGAGTGTTAGTAGAAGGGTAGGTTTGCATGCCTCCACTTGAGTGTTGTATATCAGATGCGTGCTTTGGAAGGCCTGTGAGTGAGTCTCACGCAGCGATTAAAACATGTGCTTTTTGGGGTGTGAACATGTGGGGACCACATTTGCAAAACCTAAGTGGAGAGAAAAAAAAGCCTGTGTGTGCCAAAACTCGATCCACAACATGTTGTTTACCTGTTTGCAAACTGCCCCTGATGGCGAGATGGTTGTCCCTGTCATTACCTGCAAGCACACTGCCCTTGCGGTGGTAGTTTCTCATTGCCGGTACCCGTGTGTGCGGATCCTAGTGGAAGGAGTGTGTGACTGCAGGTACCTGTGCGTGCGTTGTCTCTGGTTGACGGAGGCCGTGCGGCCGGGGCTGTTCTGGTGGCTGAGCCGGGCGGGGCTCGTCATGTAGTCATTGGGCACTGTCGGTGGTTTCACCGGCTCCAGGGTCTTGTAGGACGTGTTTCGCCTGTCAACCAAATCATCGACCAGAATGTTGTTCAGGTGTGATAAAAATGGGTGAATTGTGCTTGCACTAAAACCGCCCCCGTTTACAACGACTCCTAATACTGAGTTTGATTTAAAGTGATCATCTTTAGAGTTAAGTGGTTAGGGTGTTGGACTCCCAGCCATAAGGCACTGGGTTTGCTCCCTAATGTTCCGAGCAGGATGCCCATCCTGACCCCTACCTGATATGCATCTAGATATTAAAGGAAATATAAATGTCTGCATTCGGTGGATGCTTCTTCTATCCAAAGCGTATAACAACACCATGAGTGCATACATTGCATACTATTCCTGAGCGGCCACAGAGGAAACCAAACCCCAAACCCTGGCCGTGGGTATAGGTTCCACAGGCTAAAGGAATCTGTGTGAGCTTTGAAACTGATTCATCATTTACTGGAAAGTCAGACTGCAATGCGGTTGCCTGACAGTGTGCTGTTAGCATGACTCATGATATTTCACTTGGTGTGGACATTGGAGGGTCAGGTTTTTGCCTTGGCAGTGGTAATTTACACCCACTCCCATATCAGGTGTTCCTTTTGGCTCAATTTCCAACCAATAGGCAAAGATGATCTGAATAATGAGATTTTAACTGATAGTTTTCTGATATTCCGGCAGTACTGGTGGGTGGAACTTACCCCAAGGTGCCCCGCCCTGCCATGGGCGGGCTCGGAGGCTTCTGTGTCGGGGGATTGGTCCTCGACAGAGTTCCGCCACCTCTGATTGGCTGATTGTTTCCATGTTGCTGTAGGGGGTATAAAGGGAACACAGAACCAGTGAGTTGATGATCAAATGTAAAATTTGAGCATAAGTGCTAAATAACAGGAAGAATTAAGTGTGATATCCAACAGATGTTTCGGTCTTCCCAGATAGGCTATGTTAATAGATTAGGCTATGTTAATAGTTAATAGAGCTATATCCTGAAACGGTGAAAAGACCTTGCCTGCTAGCAATTGCCTAAAGCAATTAGCACATCTGGGATTGAACGTTGTTTACTATGTGTTTACTTTTGAACACAATCCGCAGGCCAACATCGGAAGAGGGACTTCTAACAGTAAAAATGGTGTTTCACATCTTGTTGTGGTGCCCCAGAAAGCACACACACCCTCGGAGTAAACTCTGAGGGTACTTAAATTATGCATAAAAGTCTAAAAGTCTTTATAAATGTTTTTTGGAACTCATTAAGAGAACCATAGCTAATCTGAGAGACCTTTATGGGCAGAAGATAAACATTACAACATTAATATACAGACATACAAAAAAAAGACAAACATAACAAACAAACATAAATATTACATCAATACAGAGACAGACATCAACAACATGTAAAGGATGACAGATTCACAGGGATTGTTAAAGCTTAAATAACTAACTATTTGGTTGGATTTTAGACTACAAGGAACTGGAGGAGGTGACACAAAAACTACAATAACCACATTTACAGGGAGGATTGCTATAGGAGGGTATGGAGGTGGGGTACTATGGGATACAATAGGTCATGTGACCTAGTCGGCTTACCTTGGCTTTTAGCCACTTAGCGTGGGCGAGCAAAAAAAAACAAGGGAGAGAGACACACATAAAGAGGGCATGTCAAAATGGAAGTATCAGAGGATAAGTTAAATGAGACGGATTGAACCTGAGATAGGGAAAGCAAGAGAGAGAGAGACAGATGAAGAGAGAGACAGATGAAGAGAGAGACAGAGAGAGAGAGAGAGACAGAGAGAGAGAGAGAGAGAGAGAGACAGAGACAGAGACAGAGACAGAGACAGAGAGAGAGAGAGAGAACCACATTTACACTGTGTAAACACAGTAAGACTCTGGCAGGTCAGTGTTTACAAGTTATACAGCCAGGTAGTTCCCTTGGCAACAGGCTGACCACACCCACCCACGCCCGGAGCCACACACAGTTGAGAATTAGACAGTACGCATCACCGGTCGTTGGGCGGGATAACCATCGCTTGAGAATGGCATTAAAATAAATCTTAATTTTCCTGGTCTCTGGGACTGTCTAGCACCTAGCATCTTGGGTTTGTGTAATAAAAAAAAAGCTGCTATCTGTTGTTTCTGGGTGTGAATGCCTGGTTCTGTTCATCGCGTCATATTACTTTGAAGATAAAAGGACTGAAAAGTGACCGTTATCAGAATCACAGAGCGAGAGTAGAGCTTTGACCTCCAACATGGTGGACACCCACACAGAGACAAACAGCTCATCAATAATGTAGTCCCCGTTAAGAGAAAGTCCTGTAGTATGACCGCACGGAGTACACTAGAGACCACAGCACTACACTAGTAATAATACTAGTTTGTAACACTTTGTTATAAACTTGGTTTGTAACAGTATGGATTAATATGGAATAGGTGGTCAAACTAAGGTAAACAACGGTGCAGAAATCTAAACAAGATCTATGATTATTTTGATTGGATTTGGTTATTGTAAAAACAGCTAGTTCACTTGCTGCTATATAAACAAAGAGCAACCATTGATTTTATTGGATTCGATTTCTTAGTTTAGCTTCATCAAACCTGACAAACCTGACTTTTTAAGATCAACATAAAGCCTAACATTACTAAATATCAACTGTAGATACTAGGGTTAGGGTTAGATCTATAATTAAACAGTATTATCTGTGAGTAGATGTCAGAGTCTTTGGTTATAAAACAGATTTCACAGAGAGAGGGAGAGAGGGGGGGGCTCTTGTCCTTTCAGGAGCCTATGAGCTCAGATTTATCAGATTTAGACACAATTCAATTTGCAATCTAGGCCGGGACACAGAGTCCTCAGTCTGTTGCCTGGGCTCCTCTCACCAGAAACCTACGGCACAGCTGGTGTGGTGCAGGCAACACATCTACCAGCAGCAGTTCTTAGATGTAGACATGAGTCCATTATCAGCTCAGGAAGGCTTCGTTCTCCAAACATCACATGAATATCTCTAGTAGTCATGAAATATCCTTTTAAGCAAATCGTGCCAAGAGTTTGATAAATATATAGCAATCCTAAAAGTTCATACGCATGACTACCAAAACTAATAGATAACGGGATGGATATCATTGCATCTGGCCCTTTAAGAAATAATAAGTATGTAAAAGATGATGTAGAGCCGTTGCCTCATAGAATGCAGGTAGGGCAAGCATGCAGGGACCGAATGCCCTGGTGAATCCACAAGGCGTGCCTGAGCCCAGTCCAGCTGTATGTGTTTAATTTTGTCATCAGTAGGAGTCAACGGAGGAGCCCGTCCCATTTATTAGAGGCTGGGGTCTTAATGAGCAGGAATCGCCTTCATTAATCCCCTCTTTAAGACTCTACAATACCAGAGGCCTTGTCTCTCGTCTGTAACGTGGAAACCAACATCAGCAGCGTGAATACAGCGCTGATGCTCAATAATGCAAGCATGTGCATTGTAGCTTGGCTGCGTTTCTGCATTCAACGCTTACATTTTTTGCGCGTACTCACAAACACACTACTTTGTTCAGATGAATGATGCATGCATGTTCAATGTATTGCACTTTTACAGAGTTGCACGCACACGTGCAAACACACCGAAAGAGCAGTATATGTTGTGTGAAGTGGAAACCAATTAAACTTTTTAGGCGAATCAACACAGCTACGCAGATGATTGAGTTTCACAGTTAAACAATGCCCATATATAATAATATAATATATTAATATTAGAATGGCCATTTACCACAGGTTAATGATGACAAAGTCCAGCGTGTACCGAGGGTGTATTATGAATTAATATGAACTATTGATGTCGAGTATCGATTCCATCCCTTGGTTGTGATGGATCCACTGCTGTGTCTGTGCGTCAGGGTTCCTACAAGTTTCTTCAAGTCAAATTCAAGTCTTTTTAAGACCATTTATATAAAAACTTAATACCTATTTCACAGCCTATTTCACAGACCTACCGGCAAAGAAAAACATTTTTTTTTAATTTGTTCATTTATTTCTCAAACAAATGTGAAAATGTGGACTGTGAAGCAGGTGTTGGGAACGTTACTTCTAAAAAGTAGTTAGTAACTGAATTACTCTATAATAAAAGTAACTAGTTACCAGGGAAAGTAATTATTTGCGTTACTGTAAAAAAAACGTGTCGTTGTGAGATGCTTCATTAGATGCGTCGACAAAGTCTTCGCTCCTGGACATAATGTACACTTTACATGCACGTTCTTGCCTTTGACCTCAATGAATTAGTGCTTATATCTCCACCTTGAAAATGACAACTTTTCATCGGATTGCTCCGGACTGCCATTTCTACTGCTTCATCGAATCTGTTTGGTGTTTGTGTGTGCGTGTGGCACGCGTATCCTGGCTTGTGTGTAAAAACACTGGCTCCGATTGGCTACCATGAAACATGACTCTGCCATAGCCAATCATAATCGCTTATCTCGTTATTAGCCCAACCGGGTCTCCTCACTAGCAGTTTGTGTGTGGAGCCAGGGGTGCGTTCGGATTACGCAGTTTATTCAATTAATTCATAGTAACGCACCGCATTTAACGTTCAGTAACGATAATGGCGTTGTAACGACGGAAACAGTAATTAGTTAGATTACCCCGTTACTGAAAAAATAACGGCGTTACCTAACGCCGTTCTTTTAAACTGCGTTATTTCAAACACTTACTAAAGCATTATGGAAGAAAGATGTAACATTGCAGCATAGTAGTCAGTAATTACGCTACATCACCACAGCACAGACTTTCTTGTGTTCTGCTGAGATTTTCTTTGATTTTTCGCGCTTCTGCTTGGCTTGTTGCTTGTGGTCTGTGTTGTAGCGCTGTAACAAAGTGATGTGTGCGGACCCGGGGCAGCGTTGCTTTCTCAATTATTGGTTCCGCCACTCTTTATTTAGGCTACGTTATTTAATCAAAATAATAGTGGTTGACAAATGAAACTTTTGAGGAGAATGCGATACGGAGCAGTTACATACTGCACAAATTTTAAGACCCAGATATCAAAATTCAAGACTTTTTCAAGTCTTTTTAAGGTATTATTTCCAAATTCATAAATTCAATGCTTTTAAGAATTTTTAAGACCCCGCGGGAACCCTGGTGCGTGTGCACGCGTGTGTGAGTGCGTGCATACATCGCCCCACTGATGCATCATTCATTCGCTAGAGAGGCTATATTGAACATCCATGCAGGCGTTAGCAGATTAAATCCAGGGGGATTACATTCCGACAGAACGTACGTACGCAGGAATCCCATTATTCCGACAATAGATTCTGTCAGAGGGATGAGATACATCTGTAATCGGACCGGGACATGTACTATGGGACATGCTATGCATGATGTCATCACATTCCATAGTTACGTAATTCCTGGGATGCTGTGGAACGGCACTATTATTACTGTTGCGTTAATATCGTTATTATCGCATGATCAGTATTCTGTGTATTCTGTGGTATGGCTACAATAATTTATATCAATTTAAACATTAACATATTCAACTTTGAGATAGTCACAATAAAAATTGTCAATAATTAATTCTCCCTTTATATATAAAATAATGATTCATACTTGTATAAACAAGTGGCCTACTCTCCAACTGCCTTCAAGGTTGCAATAGACAGAATGCCTTTATCCTTCAGGTCAAAATAGATGACACATTTAACTTAACAATTATCACCACCAGAAAGTTAAATACAAAAAACCTAGCCATGTCAGGTTATATCAAATAAAATAGAAAATGCTTGAGAAAAATACATAATAAAAGTCAGGCTACAAATATAGAGGTCTGTTTGGGTCACACCTTCCTTCCAACAGCTAGCCCTACAGAGTTCAGCCGCAACAGTCTAACACACAGAAGTAATCCTGGACGCAGTGAATAGAACATTACCTTCATGCTGCTACACCAATGGTTCTATTAGTCCTTAATTAATGGCTGGCCCCTAATCCGATCTGCCGGACAGTGGCTGTTGATTGGCTGATTGATAAGTGAAGATGGAACCCTTGGGGCAAGTCAGAAGGTATGGGGAGTGGCCGTGAAAGTGTTCCGGGCCAATGGGATGCAATGTTGTTAACAGTGTTCTCATGGCGACTGCAATTACCACTAGCTTGTGTAGCCTAATATCAGTTGAAATCTTTGGCTAGTTTTGGAGTGATATTAATAAAAAGTTTGGTGGTTTTGTTACTTAATGTCAAACAAAGTTTGGTCATTTTATTACTATTGGTAAATGTCGAGATAAAAAGTTAAGCTTTACAGGATTTGGCATTGGTAACGCGTTGTTCAGTTCAGTTCAGTTGGACCAGAACAAAGGTATCACTTGTACCTAGAGAACGGGTTCAACAGAACCAGAGAATGTGATTATGAGGGCAGGGTTGGGCCTAAGTTCCTTTTAAAAACATCTCGCTGGCTCCTCTGCTCGCTTCACACTCTCCCCGTAGCACCCAGAATAGAGACGTTTAGAGAGAGGGTATGATGTAATGCCGTCACAGAGCCACACACTGATCGCACTCCCCCCAGGGGTAGAGAGACAAAGATCTCAGGTTGAAGAGAGGTAGAGAGAGGGAGGGAGGGGAGGTGGAGAGATGGGTAGAGCGAGCGAGCGAGCGAGCGAGAGAGAGATAAAAATAGCTAAAGAAAGACAGATCAAAAAGACATCAAGGTGGAGAGAAGGGGAGAGAAAGGGAGAGAATAACCCCTGGAGGGAGATAGAGCATGTGTGGGAAGACGGAGACATTAAGATATAACACCAGAAAGAGAGAGAACGTGTGTCTCAGTCGGTGGGAGCGCAAATAAAGAATGACAGTGTTTGAGAACACATCCCGCGGGAAAGGGCCAACACAAGGCCAAGCAAAGTTCAATATGAAAACGGCTAACAGAACCTCCATGTAAAGGATGCGAACCAGGCTCACAGAATACTGACAGAACTACGTCTAACATAACCTCAATATGAAAACCGGTCACAGAACTTCTATATGAAAACTGGTTACAGAACTTCTAGATCAAAAAGGCTAATAGAATACTGACTTTAATAGAGGCAGCAGAACTTCAATAAAAACTGGTTACAGAACTTCAATGTAAAAACATCTCACATAAACTTGATATAAAAAGGGCTCACCAAACTTTACATTTGAAACAGGCCAACAGAACAGAGGACTGAGGAGAAGCCCCCTCTCTCGTCTCCTTACCTTGACCCCGTGGCCCACGTCGTCCAGCACGTTGTAGTCGATGGGCTTGCGGATGTAGCGCACGGGCCGCTCGATGTTGGCCGGTGCGATGATCTTGTGGGTGCGCGCCGTGTTCTTATTGGTGGTCAGGATGCCGATCTCTCGCCGGGCCACCTTCTCCTTGTGGATGTCCACCGTCTGTCAGGGGAACACCGTAAACGTTGAGATTCACAAACAACTCACCCACAACAGAAAAAACACAATATCCACTCACATTCAAACAGAAAAACGCACAATATCCACTCACATTAAAATATACAAAATCTGGTCACATTCAAGTATTAAAAACCCACAAAACACACTTATCAGCAGACATAAGTAGACTAAAGTTCAATGTGTAGTGTGGGAAAACAGTGATTGTTTAAAATGTTAACAGAGGTGGGAATGAAGTGTCATGTGTCATGTAAGTGTTCCTTTCTGCCAAGGGGATTTTCTGTCCTACGGACAAAGGGCTCCATGGTAGTCAGTCAAGAAGATGTGGATTAACAGCTAACAACTATGAACTATTCAGTCACAGTGAATTCAAATACATGTCATAGGTAGGGGATTATGGCATCTTGCTCAAGGTGGCCTTTACAGGTTAGGCTGCAGGTACTGGAGATCAAACCCAGAATCGTCGCACACCAGTAGCCACTAATGCACCGGGGCCCCCCTGCCGGGACGTTGGCTAGCACGTCGTGCTACAGCGAGAGGACATTACAGAATAACGTGACTGTGCTTTTGATTACAAGGGTCTTAATGTTGCCGGTAAGATCATGGTGCGAACCAGAGGCTGTGCTGCGAGGATCCCGGGGTGGTTATTACGTGCTACGCTGCCCCCATTCATTAGGATTTGTTTGGATTTACACTTTGGCTACAAATAGTATGCAAGGAACACAGACCGACTAGAAGGCATTCAATGGCTGCACATGTTCTGCTTTTCAAATGCATCCAGACCACTCATTCTCCAGGTCATGCTCTCATTCAACAGATTAAAAAAATCATTAGTTATCCACCACATTAAAAAGAGGGAAAGGAAGAGAGGCCAACCAAAGCATTTAGTAATTTTATCCACAGCCACCTTTTAACACTTTGAACCCAGGAGCATTTCGGCTCGGAGTGGAACCCCCTTACAACGAGACTATCCTGCCTCCCTCTTACATAACGGATGACAGAGTTTGTACGCTCCAGGGTTCATGCCCGGTTCCCAGCTGTCAGAGAAGCCCTGTGCAGCCTCACTTGTTGCCAACACTTCATCTCTTCCCTGGGAATTCACTCCCAGACTCCAGGGCCAAAAACAAACTTCTTTAGAGAGAAAGAAAGCGAGATGGGCATTTTGCTTAATGAAACTACTCTTGGGAAACAGCCAAATGCCACACACACACACACACACACACACAGTGGCAGTGTGTGTGCATGTGTGTGTGTGTACGTGTGTGTGCATGTGTGTGTGTGTGTGTGTGTACGTGTGTGTGTGTATGTGTGTGTGTACGTACATACACACCTCCAGGGGGGATACTGGTCCTTTAGTGAACCCCACTGTACTATTCCACGTTCTCTGGTGGCTTATGTACTTCAGCTCAGATACTCTTCTACTGCGTACTCTTTCATACAATGATGTTGCATCACTTTTGTACTGTACTGTCATACGTTTTCTCAGCATTGTACTGTACACTCACTACACTCATATCTCTTAGAGACTACCGTCTTCTTTTGCATACTAGGACAGTCTCCTCTCTTATGTACTGTACATATAGTATTTATATTAGTATTCTTCTCTGAGGGCCAATGGTAGCCTTATGTATGTGTGCCGTGTGTTCCAGATGTATTGTACACACACTGAAGTTGTGTACATACTTCATGCAGTATTGTGAAATGAATGACGCAAGAGGAGAGATATGTACATAAGATCCATCTTGCAATATTTATATACCTTTTGGAAGATTCATGGTCACCACACACAAATGTATAAATGTCATACAAATGTAATAACAATGTGTTTTCTTTCTTCTGGTATATACTAGATCTATTTTTTCAAAACTTGAGAAAAAAAGCATAAACTATACTGCACACAATACATGTAAAAAATAATTATGCCAATCGACTGCTTAAACCATTGAAGAGCTTTCTCCTCCAGTACCCTGCTGAGCCTGTGATCTCCTTTAGCTTGGCCGCCAAAATCCTACTGTGCCTTTCAAAATAAGATGACTCAACTGCACAAAAAAGACAAAAAGACAAAACCCTTCTATGGGATTACAAAGCGTCCTTTGTATCTTAAAGGTTTTTTTTTATTAAAAAGCTCATTTTGAATGATTGATTAAAAAGTTACCATTAGATGGCACTCTTTCTGAAAGTGATTCAAGATGTAACGCAGGACTGGCTAATTATTTATACAGAGATATCTAGGCCAACCTATATCAAAACGTACTCTATGTATTCTGATCCAGAGCTTTGCTCAAAGTGATGAAGTTGAAGGGAGTCACACTTAAGCAAAAGTCTGAAGAACATTATATTCGATTTGGTTGCTTTCCCTTGAAGCTTCTTATCGTTGTCCCATCCTTTAAGTGACGTTATGCAGCATTTCATGACTGCTGTGTGACCCACTTAAGTCTGCAATTGTTTGAAAAGTGGCAGCAATCATTTCTGTTGACAGCTGTTTCCTTCTCCATTGTGAGGTGCTGATTTTCCCTCCAAAAAATAGGACCTTTGACTACCTCATCTCCACACATTGGTGCACGGCTTGGAGACAAGTGGCAGTGGGCAGGTTCCATCCCTGTGTAGTACAGTGCACTAGGTGACATTGTACTGTGACGTAATGTGCAAGATCGTGTATGTATGTGACACAAATTCATGTAGAAATCAACTATTTTGGGAGTGGTAAAATTAAACCATCCGTCTACATTCAATATCAAAGTATGTGGGCTTTTTTAATCCATCAATGAATATAGCATAATAGCACACATCTACTAGCAAACAAGATAATGCATCTTATTCAGATGGAAGCCTTACACTTCTTCTAAGAGATGGTCTCAGAAGCTTTCAACAGCTTAAAGGCCTTATATGGACACTGGCCTTTTATACTGGCCATGGTGGTTGTACAATAGTGGCAGTGTGGAAGTGGGCATTTTCAGAACCCCATTTAAAAGCAGAGACGGACTACTATTAACCACGGCAACAAAGGGCAACTTTCCAAAACAAGAGAGGGCGGTCATAGATACACTGAGCTTAAGTTGGGTCAAAGCGTCCCAGCTCTAGCAGAACGCTCTCCTTATCAGAGAGCACCACCCATCCCAGCTGGCCAGAAAAGGGAAGTGAGAAGGCGACCTTCGGCTGGGGGGGGGGGGGGGGTGGGGTTACTTCCTTCCTGTTCATTTGTTACGAAAGCATGGCATGAACTACGTTCCTTTTTTAGCAAGCCCTCACACTGCATGCCGT
The DNA here is from genome assembly GCF_964030765.1 of Micromesistius poutassou. NCBI lineage: Eukaryota > Metazoa > Chordata > Actinopteri > Gadiformes > Gadidae > Micromesistius > Micromesistius poutassou. The sequence goes on along the minus strand of NC_140281.1, from coordinate 16,255,109 downwards.
TTGACCCCGCCAGTAATGATGGCCTATCCCGTCACTAGTGACCAGTAGAGAGGTTGGGGTTTGACTAACCTAACTGAAAGGTTCTCTGTTGGATCACCAAGAAAACCTGAGGAAGATAGTCATCCCCTTAACCATCTCTTTAACAATCTGTCTCAGCATTCACTGTTCATCTACATAAAGGCGTGCCGATACCTAGAGATACTCTGCACTATCAAGTTCATCATGATCGTTCAGCAAGTTGTAGTTACTTCAAATTTACTTCAACAAGTTTGGTTCTCAGTCGCACTTGAAAGGCTTTGGATAAAAGCTTCTGCTGAAATAAATGTAACACCATTTCCTAAATGACTTGCTTTAGTGCTTTCAAATGATATCCTGTTTAACAGACCTGTCCCAAAACACACCGATCCAAACGATTATTTGGAAATACTTAAGGCCATTGGCTGGGAGAAGTGTAGGCCCAGCCCTCCTCACAGGCAGAGGCGGCTACGCTACTGCATGGAACCAGATGGAATTGACATCACAACTGGCCTTTATCCACCTCTACGCGACTATTCTGTATCTCTTTTGTGATTTAACTGGCAACATTCCTCAAGAAAAACACCAGCTGAATAGTCTATTGTTTATGCGTCACTTAAATAACGTCCCAGACAGTGAACTGAAAAGCATGCCCAAACTAGGTAAAATCGTTTTTCTGTAATACCCTGTCTTTAAATGGAAATGACATTTAGTGAGAAAAGCCTTTCCAGACCAACAGGCCTCAAGTCTTCACAGCTCTCCTCCTCTCTGAGCACTGACTGCATAACAGGCAGCGGCTTTCAAGTCAAGTCTCGTTGGATTGGCTGGGTTCAGCTTCTGTGGACTGGTTTTTAAACGTTCAGCGTGTTCAGTCGATTCAGCTGGCATTGGGTTTGACGATCGGCTTGGGTCTGAGCCTGAGAACAGGGCTCTAGTAGTGCCAGCCATACTTTCAAGTGGAGGATCCACATTCCCGCTGAACGACTGTCAGCCGTATGCCTTCTGAACCCCCTGGTCTCTTCCCAGAAAACACTGAGCTGGAACCCGGATCCATCTGTTGAGCTATAAGGGTTGTGTTTCTGGAGCCAAACTCTTCTCTGGATTGGCTTACTGGGCGTTCTCACTCCCCATTTTGACCACCTCCGTAACCTTTAATTGTGGTAGAGGGTTGACATCCAGAGAGTGAGGGAATTCCTCAATAAACGGTTACTATCATGATAGGATACAAGCTATCTTGGAGGTAGCATAAATAAGAAGACAAAAACAAAATGGACTGCATGGACTACAAATTGACACAAACATCTATTCTCTTGGCCACGCACTACAATATTTCCAGACACACATTTTCTCACGTCCATCTCAAAAACAAATGGAGGATCTAGGTCACACCTTGAACTGCTTGTTGCTTCCTCATCATCACCCCCGTTTTCCCCATCCTCCTCCACAACCACATACTCGAGAAAGGAGGAACCAAGATAAAAAAGGACCTCTTACACACAAGGTTTCCGGCCTGTCTTCTACAACATAGGGATGGTCATGGGTAAACACGGGTGTAACCATGACGATGGAATTCCTTCCGCCTTGCTAGCACCAACTCATAACCAAGCCGAGAGGAGAGGAAATATTTAAAGAACCTCTTGTGGACATGACTATGACCCGCCTGGCCCACAATGGAGGAGGGCATACAAGTGGGAAGTGGGATGCAAGTGAGAGTCGTGGGATGCTGAGTGCTGGCAGGATGGTGAGGTGTTTGAGGGTTTGAGATTCAGATGATCATATTGATACCGGGGAGAATCGTTATGAATTTAAAATCATATTTATCGTATTACATTTTTTTGGTCTTGCATCTTTTAGATGCCCAGCCTCAATGAATGGTCTCTTTAGACACTTCAAAACAAGATCAGAAGATGCGTGTGATGGTTATACAAGAATACAAATCAAAATATACAGAGGAATCACACCCAGTCCTATAGTTAGAACATCCATGTGTCCTCATACCAAAACAATAAACTTTCAATCAGCAGAAAATAGATCTGTATTGTGGTTGGCGTTCTGTTGCTACTACAATGACCCTTCGTGGCCCCGGCTTCTCTTTGCCATGTTTGCGGTGTGGGTGGGGGGTGGGGGGTCAGGGGCAGGAGGTTAGAGGTCAGGAAGAGCTAGGGAGTCACACATTTACAGAAGAAAGTGCAACGCAGCACAGATGAGTTTTATGTCTGGCAGTAAACCAGGAATTGTCAAATGGCTCGGCGAGGAATTTCAAAGCCTTGAGTGAACTCAGCTTGACTACTTCTCCCTCCCGACTTAGATACACAAGTCTTAAGCTGAATTTCAAAACGGCCCCCCAGACTTTGATGTGGAATGTAGACGGATGGTTTAACTTTACCACTCCAAAAACACAGGCAGAGTGACACACACACACAGCAACGGGCATACAGACGCAACCCACCCAGGCACACATGGTAGTGTAGGCGTTGTCGGGTTGGGCTGAAGATTGTGTAGAGAAACGATGAAATAATACTAGACTTAGTCTGTAGTTGTGATGCAAGTACATTGGTATTTCAGGTTCACAAATACATTTCAGGTGCATGGTGATAGCAAATTAAAAGCACAAATGATTGGTGATAGATTTGTGATCCCAAAATACCTTTCTACATGTAAAATAGTGTGTGTGTGTGTGTGTGTGTGTGTGTGTGTGTGTGTGTGTGTGTGTGTGTGTGTGTGTGTGTGTGTGTGTGTGTGTGTGTGTGTGTGTGTGTGTGTGTGTGTAAACAAATGTGAAATAGTTAATGATAGACCTTAACCCCAGAAGACTTATATTTAGGGAGAAAGAGAGGGACCAGAGAAAGGAGACAGAGACAGAAAATAAGAAATAGAGAGAGAAGCAGATAGAAAAGAAAGAACGGAGCCCAGATGTTCCAGTCTTCTGGCAGAGAGACTGAGGGTTGCTATGTTGCACAGAGAGATCACAGTACAACAGCCCTGATTCCCATGCACTCGTCCAAAAGACCCATCATCTCCTCTAAACTGTTTTCCCTGGCCGGCTTCATACTACTGGCCTCCTCGCACGCCAGGAATTCCCTTTATCGTCCAATGAGAGCCATTCAGGAGTTCTGGTTGGAGGTCAAGTACATATGGATGTAGGGAGCCAAGATAAGCAGTGTGTGGGCATTGGGTGCATTGGTCACGTTTGTTCTGCAAGGATTACGGTGAGGGCCACGAAGCCTGTGTATGTTAACCGTATCTGATCTTCAAACCTGCTGGGAATCCCATGGTCATGACAGGGCGGGTTGAGGCAACCGGAAAAGGCATCTCCCTTGCTAAGCGTTGTGAAGGTTAGCACTCAGATAATAGCAAAAGAGTATTGCAACAACATGGCTTCCAATTTCAAAAATACTATTTGCAGACAATTTTTATTGACAACATATACTCCTGATGTGCAACGTTTACGTCTATACTTGACATTCACATTACGATATATGAGCTCCTATAACCCAATATTAGCTAATTATTTGGACACTCAACTGGATTTTCTCTCTTTTCCCTTATGAGGCATTTTGACCTGAGCATTTGGGCTTGGAACCAGCGAACATGCGGTCACAATCTCTCAACTGGAAACTCCTGGGCCAGCCGGCACTCCCACCACATGCTGTGTTGTAGTCGTAATCATTCTGGCAAGGCAGTCCAACCACCATCGGTGCCAACATGGCTCCCTCGGTGAAGACCAAGTACCTCTCTGTTCTGCCTAGTGCTTAGGGTCTCAACGCAATGCGGCGCTCAGCACATCCGAGGTTCTGTCGTCTGTGAAGAGACAGTACTTGGAGGTCACATGGGGATGACAGCCAGTGGAAACTGGACACGGGGACTTGGGACGGTAATTGTTGCCTGACACCGGCCGCTTCAGCCAAGATGGCGGGTCAAGAGAGCCGTTCTCTTATCTGGTGCCACTTCTCATTTCACCTCATTCCTCCACCCCCCCCCCCCCCCCCCCCCCCCCCCTGCACATTGAGCTGGATCCAGAAGCTATCATCAGATCAGAACTGAAGAGAATTGTGGATGAGGACGTCTCTTCTGCCAACGATAACAGAAAAAATCCTCAAGGTTTGTTTATAGCAATGTAATGTAGCATGCAAAGTACTATGCAAATCAAGCAATGCAGCATGCAGGCACAGACCCAGGCGAAACCCTACGGTAGGCTTTCTTTATCATAATGGTCGCACCAGCTTTCTATCGTCTAACTGTGTGTTCACACCAAAAGACACATTTTTCGCCTGGTCGCAAAACATAATCTGTCGCTGTGCAGTTTTGTGTGCAGGTATGTCAGGCGAATTTTGTCGCAGAGTGAATTTTGCCGTGGAGTGTTTTTCGGTCCTTCGGTCCTTCATGCCAATTCAGTCTCAACAACCATGGCCAAGATAACCACCATTGCATGTCTTTACCTGTTGTGGAAGAGGGAGAGGCGTCGGAACGCCCGTCGTTTATGGGTTAATAATATAATCCGGAGGCGCACACAGCTTTATGCCGTGATATTATATATATTATATTATATAGATATTTATATATTATATAATATAATATCATATAATATTATGTATAGAGCTCCGGGAGTCGCAAACGGCAACAATCACTTTCTCCTCCAAGCTGCGGTTCACTAAGGAGTGCAGGGAATGGTTGGCCCGGCCGGTTGAACACTGAATGGCTGTTTTACGTTACTTCACCCACGTTACTCACAGGGAGTGAACACTGATTGGCTGTCTCACGCGAATGCTGCGGCAAAGTTCAAATATTTCAACTTCAGCGAAATTTGTCGAGCTGCAAATCAACATGAATGTGCCCGCCCGTAACAGGGAAAAATGTTGCGCTGTCAATCAAATCTTGCCGCAGGTTTGTGCCACAACAAATTTTGCCCGATACGCATCTCTACGTTGACTTTGTATTGAAACGTGTTGCACCGTCGCGTTTGGTGTGAACACACAGTAAGAGGAGATTCTATTTTGTGACAATTTAGTGATTTAACAGATGCTTTTATCAAAAGGGACTTTAGATACATTTTGTTGCGGATGAGGTAGGGGTTAGGCATGTCACTCAAGGCTGCATTGGTACCAAGCCAAGAAGTAGTCCAGTAGCCCAGTAAACCTTGGAGGAAGAACCCACTTCTCTTCTACCTTTCAATACCCCATTTTACTCAAAAACTTGCAACATAATTGAAGGAAGATACAGCTTAAATTCAGTTGCCTTAAAGTGTGAAATAACAATAGATAGCCTGCCTAGCCATTGTTACTGCCAGCCATTAGCAGTGATGTAGTTAATCCCAACCAATCCCTGGGCTTTAAACAGCAGAGAGCAGACACAGGGCAGAAAAGGGCTAAACTGAAGCTAGTCTATGCTGAGCTGGAATGAGTCATTAACTGGTTCTAGTGAGGAATCCCACAATACTGTATAGCCATTGGTCGGCTGTGAGGGACGGCAGAAGAGAAGTGTCATAATGGGACATCATTACTAAGGGTTGTTAAGGAGAAAGGAATGTTCTAGTAATGATGATCATTATACGTTTTTTAGTACAGAAGAGTAAACAAGCAAAGAACACCAACGAAATATTTAAAATACTCCAGTGTAAAGAGATCCTGGCAACTCCTTCTCATGGAATCCCTTGCTCAAAAGCACTGTGTGGCAATGCACTGCAATAGTTTCCAGGCTATTTGAATACAATTTTATGAAGTGACCAAATTCTATATATTTTAAAATAAGAATGTTAATAGTAAAACTTTTAAAAAGGGTAAAATAAGGGCCCAGTGGTTAGACCAAAAAATAAACCCAACACCCTCTCCATATTTGTGTGTGAGACGTGATCAGTTGCACATGCAATGGCAGAGGGAGCCAAGAAAAACATGCAATCAACATCATGAGCTAATGTCGGGTCAACACAGGCTAGCATTAGCACAGTGAAGAGAACCAGACATGACAATACTTTTATCCTTAAAAGTATCACAAAGATTCCCTCATGAGTGATCAGTGACCTAGGGGTGGGTCACTTCTGGAATAAACAATGGTGAAAACAATGGGTGATCTTTAAACAAGACCGCCTAACCTCCAACTTGCTCCTTAATGACCTGTAAGTCACTTTAAGTTGTGATTAAAGCATCTGCTAAATGACTAAAATAGTAAACTGTGGAAACGAGCAGGGATTCAGAGATTAAACACACACACACATGCACTTTCCCAGCTGGAGCGTTGCCATGGTGCCTCCACAGAAGGTCGAGGGGTCACGGCTGCTGCACACGTCCCAGAGAAACACAGTTGAGCTCCCTCAGGTAGGAGCAGGGAGACTTGCACTGGGGCTGGTCCAGACGCACGAGTGTATTATGAATTATATTATTATAGTGCATCATCACAATAGACATCAATGTAAATTGTGAACTTCCCATTATATTATTGTCCGATTTTCTTCAACATACATCCATGTTCAACAACAGCCCGTGTTGCCAAGGTGATGCAGAGTATAAGCACAACAACTACAACCACACCAGCGCTGTACTGACCACATCCCGAGTCCAAACATGTCGACAACGAACATTAACTTCCCCCACACTTCATAAGTACTTGCTGAGATCAACAAGCAGTATGCTATTGAGTCAATTAGTTCATTAAGGCAATTTGAAAAGGTGTCTAATGCTTTCAGAGTTATGAAAGTCAGGAGTTTCTGGCCTAAATAATCAAATTATATTCCTATCCATTATTAATATTCTATTATATTCTAATAAATATGATCTACTTGTTATTCGGATGGCCTTTTTTCGGACCCCATCATTATTAATTCCTCCCGTGTGGCTGTTTAAAGCAATCACACTATTACTGTTTGCTACCATTTAGTCTTTTAGTTATTCTATCAGACAATGATGACAAACAAACTACCCAGGAGGATTTTGTTGGCCAACACAGCAGGAAATTAAAGCCCTTAGCTAAGCAATATGGAACGCTTCCTGTTGGCCTCTACAACCTCCTGTAGTCTAGAGAAGAGACCTTCGTTTTTCTGCCATTTAGTCATTTAGCAGGGCCCTTATCCAAAGAGACTTAGAGGTATATTTTGTATGTCATGAAGGAACAGGTAGAGGGTAGAAGGAACAGGTAGAGGGTAGAAGGCATTTTGGATGGACAGCAGATATTGCGGACTGAACCCAGAACCTTTCGGACAGAAAGTCAAACATCCTAACCACTACCCTATCTTGCCCCAGAAAAACGATTTAGCAATTTAGCAGCTGAAACTTTTTTTTGTCAATTATAATTAGCAGGCAGGGGTTCAAGCATCTTGCTCTAGTGTTACGTTGCAGTGACAGCAGAAATGTGGTTTCAAACCCAGAACCCTCTGGGCAGGGGGACACACACCCTAACCACTAGAGTACACAGTCCTACCTCCTCTGAAGCTTAAGTACAGTGACTACAGTACGGTCCGACCTTTACGCTAGTCTGTCGGTTACCTCTGCCAAGTCACCGCACCCCGCCTAGCCCTACTGCGTATATGCCCATCCCTGGTGGCCTGCGGGGTTGCCATGGAGACCGAGGGAGACCGCAGTGACCTAGGCATGGCTTCTGTTACCATTATTTAGTACTCAAAAATCTGTGGTCTGTTGTGTTTCTGACTGGTTCTGTGTCAGTCACTCTACCAGTCTCACTCTCTCCCTCTCTCCTTCTCCACCTCCCTTGAGTTTGGTTTCCACTGGCTTCAGTCTCCAATGCTATACAGGATTGTTTTAGTTTTTTTTCTTTTTATTTTGTCAATGTTGTAAAGGATCATTTGGCAATGCTTTCTAATATTTGCCTTTCTTTATGTTCTTCATATTTCATACTTCAGTCATACAATGAAGCTTTGAAAGGCCAACCCAAGGCGCACGTTTAACAGGACGACATTCTCTCCTGTGAATGGGATAACTCTGCCCAGCCCTGAAGAATTCCAGGTATTCTCGGAAACAGCTGTCAGGAAAGCCAAACAAAACTGACGTACTACAAACAAAAAGCTCACTGCAATGCTGCTCACTGCAACGCCATGTCCTAGCGTGTTCATGGCTCAGGGAGCTACATAGGGTGCTAAAGCTGTGTGCCAATATACAGTCTGGTGGCCAACACTAAGAGCTAAGCTAGTAGCAGTCGCATGGCTTAGGGGCCATGGTTTCATCCAAGCGATTGGTGCCTTGATTGGATAAGAAGCTTGATTTACCTGCTTTTTTCAGCCAGGGCTGGGTGCCAGGTGCTCATGGTAAAGACACACCCTAATGGACAGGTACAGGTCTGACAGAGCCGTCTTGTCTGGTTGAGTTGAGCTACAATACCGGTATTCACCTTATTTTCAGCCAATTGTCTACAACAAGTTAACTGTGTGTAATGATGTTTCGAAATATTTGATATCTCCGTTTTACATCAAATATGAAATCATGAATTATGATAAACTACTGATACTGATCCTACTGAAACTAATTTTGCTCAATTCGACCCAGGGAAATGTAATATTATATATATGAATACATATGTATGGGTCTGTGTGTGTTAGTGTAAATGGTCCTCATTTATATAGCGCTTTTAAACAAAGTGCTTTACACTGTTGACTGACATTCACCAATTCATGCACACATTCACACGCCAACGGCGGAGTCAACCACGCAGGGTGACAGCCAGCATGTCAGGAGCAATTAGGGTGAGGCGTCTTGCTCAGTGACACCACGACATTCAGCTAGTAGGAGCCAGGGATCGAACCAGCAACCTTGCGGTTACCAGCCAACCCGCTCTACCTCCTGAGCTAATGCCCCCCTAGTGTGTACCGTATATACAGTATACATGAATGTCTACAACAGATGGACCTACATAAATAAATAAAATAAACACGGTTGTGCATTTTTACTGTGTAGAGTGATGAGATTGTTAGTTACTCAGCTCTGTAATATGTGCTAGCTAAACGCTCTGCCCTGCTGTAGTGTAAACACACACACACACACACACACACACACACACACACACACACACACACACACACACACACACACACACACACACACACACACACACACACACACACACACACACACACACACACACACACACACACACACACACACACACTGCTCCATTGCGCCCTGACCTGGGAGATGTGGTTGATGGAGGACTCCATGCGGCGGAGCTGCGATGCTTGGATATCCAGGAGCTGCAGCACATTGTTGGCCAGGGCGTTGATCTGGTAGGCAACGCTGGCCAGGGACTGGGTGGTGTAGGCCTTGGTCTCCTCCAGGGCCTTGTGCTTGTCCTGGGCCTGCAGGACAGACAACGAATGTCTTTAGGTTTAATATGCTTTGACCATGGGGACACACGTTTTGTCATGACAACTCTAAATTGATATTTTTGATATAAAGCAGATGGAGAGAAGGAGATAGTAAGATGGGGAGAGGGGAGGGGTGGAAGAGAGAGAGCAAGAGAGGGTAGAGAGGCAGAGAGGAGAGAGAGACTGCGAAAGAGCAAGAGAGGAGAGAGACACAGAAGCATTGACAGGAGAGATGAGAGCAGATGCAAAAAGAAAAAGAAAAGGAAAAGGTATAAGGTGTACAGTATAATATAAATATGTATCATGCATATATAATGAATACCAGATGACTTTATGAATAAACAATGAATATCTGCCTCTTCTTTTCCTTAGGGTTTCAGGAGGTGGAACCCAGACCCTGAGCAAGTATAGTGGATACAACGTTACTGCATTTTCACACACATACCCACAACATGATAGTGAGCCTCTGACTTGTTTACCCTGTGGGCAGCAGTTGGGGCGATGATGTGTAAAACACGGGGAAAACAGAAATAAAGCAAGAATGAAACAAAGGACGAAAGTATGAAAACACCAAGTAAAGAAGAAATTAAAGAACGAAAAAACAAGATGGTCAAATGAGAGGGATAAAAGGAGTACTCAATTATTGAAGATTGAGTTGTACAGTGTGAAGTGAATAGCTGTGTGCGTGTGCATGCGCACTAGAGCATTTCTAATCTAAAAACAACCCACTTGGCTAGATTCCTGTGACCTGGGCAGGGCAGTTAGCAGCTAGACTGTTTAGTGCTTGCTTTACACAGGTTGCATCTCAGTGTGCCAAATCTTGCAGTAGCAATGAGATTAGCAGATGTGTAACAAAACAACACACTACAGGAAGCACACTTTACTCTAGAGGGCTGTAGCCTGGCTATACATCTGCTAGAAGTGTGTAGTAGCACCACATACCACACTCTCTCTCCACTAACACTATCACTGGGTAGTCCTGCAGTAATGTATAGGGAAAACTACAATATGTCAACAGCATTCTGAGGGGTTTTCTGCTTGTTGCGAGGTAGCTTTAAAATTAAGCTAGTTGTAATGTAGCTCGTAGCTCGTTTCTCATACCATTCACCTTTTGAATAGAAGTAGCAAATAAAAGTCATGTTATTATTATTCACCTTTTGAATAAAGCATGCAGACAAAAATCTTTATATTTCTTAAATTAGGATTAACACTTAATGTTTTAGGGGAAATGTCCCCATAAACAACATTAACATATCCCATTGAATATGACCTGAATCAGCCTTTAGAGTGTATCTGGATTTGGATGATGTTCAAAGAAATAACCCACACATGCTGGTGTTTGAAGCATCCTTTTTTTATTTTTTTACTGCTGTTACGCTGCAACAGCCGCTCTCTAAAATCAATACCAGAAACAGCTAACCATTCTGCCAATACTGCAACCACGGGCAATAAACCCACACAGAAACTGCTCACTCGGACACACCGACCTCTTGATAATGTTTAGATAATAGGCCAGAGTAGTGTATGTGCTAGGCTGTTTGAGTCCCAGCCGAAAGGTATGGGGTTCCAAACCCCAACGTCCACGGGTTGTCTGTATGCATCCTTCGGCAGAGATGCAGTAACCCCTAACTGCTGCTTACATGTCTTAAATTCAATGTTTGACACATTGGATCAAAGCATCTGCTTTCTGCCAAAAAGTTATACAAACATTGGTTAATTAATACATATAAGCTTCATCAATAGCAAAAGAAAAAGAAAAGGGTATAGTTGAGTTTAAGATATAGGGAAAGTGAGGTAAGATCAGGGCGGGTGCCATCTTGTGAGACAGAACCACCAGACTACAGCAGTAGAGTCATAAGCAGCACGTTCACCACAGTGTGAACATATTCCCAATTCCTTTTTTTTTTTATTATTAGATTATTCCACATATATGGAATTGAAAAAGTACACGTTTACATGTATATGCCAAATAAATAGATGGGAGGAATGTATTATACATTCCTCCCATCTATTTATTTGGCATATACATACATATACATGTAAACAACTCAGGCTAATCCGATACACCGATATTGCAATACACATGGTCAAATTCTTCTACTCATTTGTCTCCCCAGCAGTAAATAGTTCAGACCAAACAAGATCCGGTCACATGATCCATGGTCATGATATTAGGGTCAGATCTACCGGTCAATACTGCCCAGCTCAAGGGCTTCTTTTACTTTGAAGCCTCAGTTAAAAGATCAGTTATAGATCCAGACCAGACCGGATATTAGAAACCAATGGTGGGTTTTTCCTATGCAAAACCAAGTCCATAAAGCCGTAGTTCCTTCGGGCGGCAGGGTAAACAAGTGTGTGGTAGTGTAGCAGAGAAGCTAAAGAGCCAGGGATCTCAGCAGGTTCCCAGGAAACTGTAACCCTCCTGGGGCATTTCCTCTCATATTTCTCAACTGAAGCCACGACTGGAGGAAGGGGAGGAGGAGGAAGAAGGGGAGGGGGACATGAGCAGCTGAGGAGTTGTAAACATCTTGCACATTGTCATTGGTTAAAAAACAATAAATCCACAGATTTAGGTATGCATGTCTAAAGGGAAAATATGTATACAGAATTAAAAAAGTAATAATGGTGGTTAAGTGCAGCATTGCAATATCATACAACTATGAACTGCCCAGTTTGAACCAACTCTCACCACACACATCCAACCGACACCCCCTAGAGATGACACTTGAGAAGTTGTGGATCACAAGGTTTGAACCTCCTCCACCAGAGACAGACAGGCCGACAGAGAGAAAGAGATTGCTCAGAGATCAGGAGACAACACATGGCCAACCAGCCTCCCACATCTCAGCTGGTCTCTCCAGCCAGAAGCTTCTTAGAGTACAAGCAGGACACAGACTGAATGAGTAGGCGAAGTCCTGGAAACTAACTACACATACTCCCAACTCCAAACCATAATAGTGCCTAGGATACCCAACGAGCACGAATATAATATCAGGAAACATTATGGTCCAGTTGACCTGGTTTCAGAATAATTTGCTTCTTAGCCATGGGAAGGATAGTCTAGTGGATAGGAGGTTCTCCTCCCAGTCTAAAAGGCACTGGGTTCCATTTTTAATATCCGCAGCCTAACCTGGAGACAGTTAATTTTAGAGCCTACTATGATCCTAAATTGCCCATTGCTAAAAAGAAGCCCACTAGATACAATTGGAGTTTACAGCAAAATGCTGGTAAGGACGCAACACAATACATTGTTGCTCCCGTTAGCCCAACTGACAGGGGGCTTGTATTGTGCTCCCACTCATCCAGGAGGGAAACAAGCTCGGAAGACAAAAGAATGTGTGGAATCTGAACAACTCAAACCGTTATCCCCAAGTGTTGTTCACACCTCCGTCAGCAAGCAAAATACACACAAATATGAATGGGGAAAAAAAAAAAAAAAAGGAAAAATTCTAAAAAAGGTTTCCAAACAGAATTAAACCTGCTATCCTCAAAACAGAGAGCTAACCTTTTCCACATGGATCATATCCTGTAGCAGGATACAGACAATGTGGAGATGTTCTTTGATGACTTGATGGAACATTGACATGAACCCTGCAACCCTACAGACAACAGGGTTACCCTGTATTACGCACCCTGTAGGTAATGCACAGTAAATAACAGAATAGTGCACACAGGACACTTTGCTTGGTGTCAGTTATCGAGCGGTTATCACCCAAGGATCGAATGGGATGAGATAAGCAGGACTTAAGGGCCGCCACTACAAGCTACTGTTGGACATCCTGACACTGATTGGACGAAAAGGGAATGATGGGGGGGGGGGGGGGGGCACAGGAGAATCCACAAGAGACCAGGAGGATCAATCCATTCCAAGCATGTTCTCGTGTCTGTATGGTTTTTCTAAAAACAGCATAAAGCTGGTGCTAGTCCCTGCAGCTAGACCACCATACGGTAGCATACAACCTACCATTGATATTGAATCAAAGGCAAATACAGTGCGGTTTGGTGGTTTACCTGACAATTGGTTAATTTTTTTAATGCCCTACCTATATTATACAATCATGTCACCAATAAATAGATTATTATTATACTTTATTCATAGTGTTTGAATTTGTATAAATAACTTTGTGTGGAGGATTATTAAAGTCATGTGTAACATCAACCCGCTCTGAGATTGTAGGAGCCGGAGGGAGACTTTCAGAATTCAAAAAAATCTACTACTCCAACTGGCTGTGGGACGCAACCTAGCGTAGCTTGGCTGGCTGGGTGGTGTGAGTGGGAGGCGTTTTGGGAGTGTCCATAGTAAGATTATTGTAATCAAAGAGAAGTACGGGCTTCCCCCCCAATAGAGTTTGATGTTGTTGATAACAGCATTAGCTGTTATCAACAACTCAACAGCATCGACTACAGTATGTTGAGGTGATTCCAACAAGCTTAATTTCTCACATTGTGATTTTAATTTCTTAGTGTCAAAAGTGTCGCAATGTGTAATAAGGGAAGGTAGTCCGGATTAATTACACTGGGATGTGACAGAATCAATGAGATATACACTGGAAATATTTAAAGATTGTCTACAGTTGGCACACGCTAGTATACAAAAGCACTTCCTGACCAACGGTTAATTTTACAGAACCCAACCAGGAAGTCCCTCTCACTAGACGGACATGACAATTATTTTACCAGCATTATTAATAAAAGGATTTTAATATTTCCCCCCCTGTAGCATCCACTTCTACAGCATGAAGAGGTATCTTGATATGTCAAATGGGTCAATGGGACACACAATGCAGGGTTTCTTCCTCCTTAGCATGTAGCCTTAAAGAACAGTAGGGGGAGGGGAGCTTTAAAAGGCAGCCTCACGGCTAAATTTAACTGAATCTAGTTGTATGACCCATTTCCAGAGCGGAATCTGACCAGTTTACCTTTGCAGCACTTTGAGGTAAAATAAGACTTAAAAAAGTGTTTACCCATAGCTGTCCTGTTAATGCACCCCCACATTTCTGTGTCCTATATTCCAAATAGCATTCAGGCAGACACTATGGATTGAACCAAAACCATGGGTGGACGGCAGGTGGTAGAATACATGAATGAACTGCGGCGTTGAGAAACCAGGCCGCTCATCTTCGTGAAAAAAAGGAAAAATAGAAAGAAGGAAAAATGGGACTCCAATCCCGAGACGCAGAGAGGAAGCGTGAAAATTAGGAAATTAGGAAAAGTGGTACATTCATCAACGTTGGGAGCCCTCTCCCAGGGAACACTAGGTATGGCATGAGTCATGTGACCTGGATATAACCAGGTCACTCCATTTCCTCCAACATCTTGGTACACAAAACAATCCCTACAGGTGCACCAGAGACACCTGTATCGCATGAAACTCCCCTACTAGGAAATGGACCAAATCGAAAATAGCTTCACCTCCAGCAGCCTTAAGAGACCGGCCTAGTACCCAGGATGTAAACTCTTGTCCTTTGAAAAATGTTTTAAATGTGTTGCTTGGAGGTTCCATGAGGCATTTCTGACTTGATACGTATTGTGTGTTAGCAGCTGGATAATGACCTCACCCTTTTGTCATTCCCCCCACCCCTTCTCAAATGTCCCTCTAAAACAGGAGCGCAAAAAAGCATCAACCGACACACATACACACTTTCAGAATACATCAGGCAGAAGTTAACAGCAGATCCAATGTCAAGGTGAACTAAGGTGTGCGCCAACTATGGAAACCTGGACATGGCAAGCTGTGGAGATTGCGTACCATGCACCAAATGCCCTCCCATGCATTGCAATGCCTCACAATGTGTGCATTCATTTTGATTCTGCCTCTGTGACTCCATTCAGATCAGGGATGAGCTACTTCTGCACCATTGTAGGCCTACACAGCAGGTTGCCGTATTCGCCCAAAGATGACAGTAGACACGGCATATGGTCCGTGTCTCTCCCTGGCAGCATAGCAGCAGGCAGGGGGCATGGCCCAGGGGGCCTGCACTTGTCACAGGTGTCTTTGCAGAACAAAGAGCTCAGCGAAGGAGGGCAGGGAGGGTCAAGGACATGCGTGGCAGATGAATATCTGAAACACCTGTAAACACCTCGGTGGTGAAACGTATTTATAATTCCAGATACCAGGACCTGTACCCCTGCTGTGACACTGATTTTCTATACAAGATTAATGAGGTGCCTCTCATCATACAAACAGCATATTCTTACCTTAAAAATGTTGAAATAGGCGTTCATCACATTTAAAATCCCATTCTATTTTCAGATTGAGCTCTATTTTGAAAGGCTGATATGAGAGAAACGTACACCATTGAATGACAAAATCAAAGACAATGACACTTCAATTCAGTACCAACATCCATCTTCAACTGTCATGGATTATGTATTAACACACAGTCCTCTACAGTCACCAACAACATCCACAACTTGAAAAAAAAAGCTGACCAATAATCACTACTGTAAACAGTCTAAACAAAACAGTCTTCTGTAAACAGTCTCTACCTGGCAGTTATGCCAGGTAGAGAGAGAGGGAGAGACAACGAGAGACAGAGAGCAAGATGGAGGGAGAGACAACGAGAAGTAGAAAGCAAGAGATGCAAGAAAATTGAAGACAGGCTGAGACATGTGGGCCTATCCCTGTGAATGATTCACCATGGTGTGTGTGTGTGTGTGTGTGTGTGTGTGTGTGTGTGTGTGTGTGTGTGTGTGTGTGTGTGTGTGTGTGTGTGTGTGTGTGTGTGTGTGTGTGTGTGTGTGTGTGTGTGTGTGTGTGTGTGTGTGTGTGTGTGTGTGTGTTCTGAAAGATGGAAGATCTGAAAGATGGAAAGAGTGAACCAAGTGAGTAAAGAGTCTGACTGACACACTTGAATGACCCTCACCTTCCTATGACTGCCCTGCTCACAGATAAGAAATGTGAAATTTGGTTAGAAATACGACTTTATAGATGTAACAGAATAAAAACACTTATTTTGATGTAATTTTATGTTTAGTTTCATAACCATTCATATCAAATCACAACCTAAAAGATATTGGTCAGGTTGAGATTACATAAGATTAAATAAGGATAAGTATTACATAAGGAGTTTTTTCATATCAACTAAATATATGACTTTATGGTATAATCATGATTCATACTTTGGACTATCCAATATTTCACAAATCAATTTGTACAGTAACCTATAAAGAAATATCTGAAGTGAATAATCAGGCTATATTTGTAGTATTATGATGAACAGAAGGCAGGTCTATCGTTGCAGCACATATAACGCAGCCAATTGGATGTGACCACAGGCTAAAGTCGGTTTTTCAAAGGTTTCAAATCTTTTGAAGGCCGTTTCTGTGTCTGTGGTAATTAACAAGGGTCTCTTTAAAGGGTCTTTTATTAGTCAGACGGATCAGCCTAAACCTAAATACTGACAAGAAACCAAATTACCCCTAAAAACTAAATTATAGGGAGTCCTCCGGGACTGCATCGTGGATGGACACACCCTCCTCGGCTGTTAGGGCTTTCCTTCTGTGATCTTCTGTGTTCCGCTTCCTCGTCAATATCGGTCACACTGTCTCTTAATTTCCAGGATATTGACCAATTCACGGGTTTTAGTTGTTACCTTTATTCCGCTTTTGGTCAACCCCACAAAATCTGATAAAAGTTAACCACACAGTTGACTCGATGAGAAAAAATAACATCCAACAATCCGAGTTGTGAAACTAATTCAGCAAATTATATACATAGTTATAGGCCTGTAGATACATAAATATAGATAGATAGATAGATAGATAGATAGATAGATAGATAGATAGATAGATAGTGTGCAACGTTGTCAAAAAACTCAGATGGCCGTCAACAGGCACATACAAGAAGCACTACAAACCAAAAACATGACCCAACTACTGAATATGAACTATGTCTAATTTACATCTCAATAACTACTCAGGAAGTCATGTAACGCTACAGTCCACTCCTGACTCATAGAAGTAACGTTACCCTGATTGAATTCAAACATTCAGCAGTCGTCAGCATTATAAGAGGCCAACCGGGGAGCTGTCTGTCGCTTTCGTGTATGAATAAAACACAATGTGAAAAGACTTTAAACCACAGACTCAATCACCGGAGCCCCGGTTTCTCTCTGCCGGTGTGCAGCGGGGTTAAGTTCGGAGCGTTCAGAAGTAGACGACACACCCTCTGTGTAAACTAACCGAGAGAAATCATTGATTTAGCCGACCTACTACTCTGGTGGGCAGGCGTGGATGTTTCCTGCGGCACACAGCAACGTGTTCTACCAGACATTATAGACTTAGACACGAGTCATTATGTATACGACACCGTATAGATATATGACAGAGACGTTTTACATATACGACTGAGACATTATTAGATATGAGACATTGAAAACATCGAGTCGCTTCAATGCAGCGGGCAGATTTCGCATCCACGCCCGGGGATCTTTATATACATATCCTGTCCCCGGACACATTCCTGGGTTTCAAGACGACAGGGAGGCGGGGGAAGCACTAGGATACATGCTCGGGTGTTCCCTGGTGTTGTGTCTTCCTACCTGGACATAGTTGTTCTCGCAGTAGTCTGCTACTCTGGTCAGGTTCTGGTAACTCTCCACGAGCGCTCGTTTACCGGCGGGAATCTCTTCCTCTAACAGCATTTGTAGCTCTGCCATTTTACATCTCTCCTCCGCAGAGCTTCCCCGGGCTAGCTTTCTCCCCCTTTTAGATTGAAAACCACCAGCAGTGCTTGCTTGACAAACTCCGTCGCTATTGTGGGATTGGAGCTGCTCTCGGCTCGGCGTAACCCCCCATCTGGGAGAGAAAAGTAGCACAGAACGAGACACTTTGAACTCGGGCCGAGGGGCATGTCGGGTAACGTAGTGAAACGGAGCGAGATATCCGGTTGTAACGGTTTTCTAAATAGACGAGTAATCGCACCACCGGCCTATTTTCTTCGCAAATTTAAAATCAATACGTAACATGAGGTTAAATATCAACAATATTGTCTTAGTTTGTCGTGATTTTATTTTATTTGTAAGTTTTACTTGTCTTATATACTGTCAGAATTACCGGGCGATTCCGTTCGTCTGACCGTGCTTTGCAACTACACTTCCCTGCAGTGCCGATCCTCGTGATGCATTCTGGGATGTGTAGGAACTATCCTCTTAATGTGGTTGCAAAGTTCCCGTCAAGATTGTCGAGAACTACAACTCCCTGAGCGTACAGTGCCTGTCATTACTTAGCTGTTTATGGCGTCTGTTTGTAAGCGTTATAGATATCCCCGCTGATATATAGCCTCGATTTCTTCATGGTAAGTCAACTAATGTAACCAGCTATTTTGTTGCGAAGCGTCGATTAGTCAGTATTGTATTTGGTGTACATGAATATATTAGAACTGGGTCAGCACACCGACACAGCCTCCTACTGGTGCTGTCCTCAAAACACTAGGCTTTGTGATTTTGTTTTCATAACATGGAGAGTTTAAGACGCGTCGGCTTCCCAAACGATTTCCAAATCTGGCGTCTTATTACTGTAACCAATATCATTATCCGACTGTGCCAAAGCCACTGATCACGCATGCGTGTATCTGCCCTAAACCGCTGCCTGTTTCTCGACCCCGAAGGTTGTTTTATTTTGATTCTCTGGCTTCGTCATGGAGTGCGTCAGCATGGAGACTGGAAATCCACTGACACTGCTGCGCTTCGAGGCAGCCGTGAAAGTGATCAAGAGTTTACCTCCGGACGGTAAGGACGACCTACATACTGTATTCACTGTCGTCGGAACAGCAGTGTCGGTGCTGTTCACGTACAGTGGTACCCGTTGCTCCTACTCGAGGGGAGACAGGTGTGCTGGGGACTGAAGAATGATATATTTATAGACTCACACAGACGCAAATAGGTTGGTGAACCTCAGAAGTTTAGTTTCCACAGTTGGTACACCTGTGTGGCAAACATATTGTTAAATGGGCGATGTAATGTCGCCTAACCCACATACAGGCTTTGCCATTGTCACTCTTAAGGCTGTACGTTTTGGCAGAACACCTTCCCCATTAAACCCATCAATGTCTACATGTCATGTCAGGAACTGGCACATTGTTGTAAAGAACACTCTGAATGTTGACATGTCTCAAGAGTCAGTGTAATGCATAATCCAATACGGTTTCCGCCACACTCAGAAACAACGTTTTTGTTTTTTCTACTCTTTTTTTATACCCAGGTTCTTTTCAGCCGTCGAATGACATGATGCTCAAATTCTACAGCTACTACAAGCAGGCCACGCTAGGCCCATGCAACATCCCACGGCCTGGCTTCTGGGATGCTGTGGGGAAAGCAAAATGGTACATGGTTCCCTGGATCATACATAGTTCCATATCTCTTGTTGCTGTCTTATCACCCTGTTTATAAAATCAGAGAGAGAGAGAGAGAGAGAGAGGGAGAGGGAGGATCTTTGGACCTGGGCGGTGAATGATACCGCAGGGAATGCAACCTCCTACCTACATAGCCGCATGGGTGGTTTCATGTGTCTGTGGGACACAGTGGGGAACATTGCTCCAATATATAAACTGTTTAAAGCTGGTGTTGATTATTATGGGATGTTTATTTATTTGCACACCCCCTCTGAGCCAAGGCCTCGTTGACCCACCACAGTTCGGACCTTAAATAACCTCACTAAACTAACAACACTGAACTGAGTTGACCCACGGTTCTGACCTTGAATAACCTCACTAAACTAACAACACTGAAATCACCCTAACTCTAAACTAACGTTGAAAGTTTGATTTGAAGTGGACCATTAATAAAGATTAGAAAAAGAGTGTTGTGTTTTTCTTCCAACTCATTTTAAATGTGTTATGTTTTTGTTCCTTTAGGGATGCTTGGAATTCACTTGGGGACATGGCAAAGGAAGAGGCAATGGCGGCTTATGTGAATGAGATGAAACTGGTAACTATATGTCTCTATTCTTGCTCCCTCTTTCGGTCTCATTCTCTGTCTTTCGCAGTCATTAAATGTCCTCACCAATAAACTATTACTATGCAACCAATTAATTTGTTTGTCAAGTGTTCTGGTGCACAGTAACGTGTGCATCACGCCGCACTCTTCAACCGCTCGTAGAGCGCACACATGGGCTAAGCTTCAGCTGGAGACGTATTGATGATCGATTACTGATACGCTATTGATCTGCAGATTCTGGAGGGAATGCCGATCACGGACGAGGTGGAGGAGCTGCTGAAGGTGATGGGTCCGTTCTACGAACTGGTGGACGAGAAGAAGAGGATAACGCAGATATCCGACCTGAGCAGTGGTACGGCGCTCATCCTCGCTTCCTACCGCAGGGGTCTCCTGCTTGTTTTTTGTCGATTCACCGTCCTTATTGTGTTTGTCTGTTGAGTTTTAATCCTCCTCTTCCATCACACGCACAGCCCGTTTGACACAGTTTGCTAGGCAGCTTGAAGGCAAGTACATTGATGTGTGTCGACTCCCCCCCCCCCCCCCCCCAGCAGTGCAGTGTGGTGCTATCATTTAGTGACGTGTATTTGCTCCCTCCATCCCTTAGAGTCCTGTAGTGCGTACAGTAGGAACCTAGGTGAAAATGAGACGTTTGTCTGTTGCATTTGGGGAACTGACATGCCTTGATTTCAAGTTTCGAGTTTTAGGGCTTCCTTTAGATTCCATTACCAATGCTCATACCATATATAGATAGATAGAAGCAATGTAAAACGCATTGTTTACCTAGTTAGTCATGAGCCAATATCTTAGGGTATAACGTGAGCGTCTATGGTATGAAGGTGATGCTGTTTGTTTGGTTCTTGTAGAGGTCCACCACTTCCAAATACAGCAATGTTGTCAACTAGTGTCGTCCATCTTGCAATCATAAAATAGACATGTAACAGTGGCAGATTTGGGTAATGTAGGCTTCCATTGTTGTCCAAAGAATGTGCAGCCACGGTTTTAGGCAAACTGTAGTACGTCTGAATAAATTTGTTTTGCATGTAGTCGAGTGAGTGCAAACACGCAAGGCATCAAACTTGCGCTACCAGTTGAGCTAGCGAAGGAATCAGGAATCAACCCTGGCAGTGGTCAGGCCTCACTCTACCAGTTGAGCTAGACAAGCAATTGAACCCCAGACCCTGGCCGTGGTATTGGCTCTCTCTCCCTTTAGCTGTACAGGAGTGCAGACCCAGTATGAATTGAGTACTGACCAAGGGGTTGTGGTCGCAGGCTTCGGGACGATGCTGTCTTCGAGACCGTCCAAGAGTGTCACAAAGAGCATCATCAGGAACATGGAGCTGAACGGCTCTCTGGAGGGCCGGCCCAGCAGAACCAGACCCCAGCTCCTGGCTGGGGAACCTGCAGAGGAAGAGAAAGAGGAGGAGGACGATGATGATGATGAGGATGATGATGATGAGGATGAAGAAGATGAGGAGGAGGAGGAGGCGGAAGAGGTGGAGACATACAAGGTCAAAAAAGGTAATGTAAACCAATCAACTTCTAACTTATTATTGCTGTTATTTTTCTGCCCCACTAGATAAAATGCCATATTCATATAAATTGACAGATCAGACACTCTCTTAAACAATTGTATGGTTGGCGTAGTTCTTGTATTCGCTCATGCCTGAATGTGAAAAGGAAGATGAAAGTAAAGGTGGACTATTATTGCTGATCATTCACAATTTTGATCACAGACCATAACTTCAATAAAAAGGCTCCGTCGAGGAGAAGCAAGGGTCCTCTGAGCAATGGGAAGTTGGCTAACGGTGGTCCCCACCTGACCAACAGACCTCAACCCAAGGCTATTCTGAACGGCCATGACGGCCCCCAGGACGCAGCTCACGTCAATGGACACTCTCACCCAGGTCAGAAACACGGCCATTTTGGATGTTCAGTGGATCAGTGTTCGACTTTCATTATTTTTAATGGTTAACGTGTCAGATCTGAGACATGGGGTACCAATATTTCTGTTGATTATCTCCATATTTTCGTAGCTTAATTTCTTGTCAAATCTTACTGTTCACTGTTTATCCATCTATTACTATGAGTAACATTTAGTAGATGCTTCATATCCAATGCAACTTTGGTGAATTGAGACACAGGTCGTAAAGCCGGTTAGGGGTCATTTTCTCAAAAACCCAACAGGTTAGGCTGCGGACACTGGGGTATCGAACCCAGAACCACCCGGCTGCGAGTCACACACCCTAGCATTTACACTATCCTTCCCCCTTGTCCTACTCAACTACTATTCTCGGGATACAAGATGATTGGAGATCTCGCCCCTACCAACCTACCAAAGCAAATATCCAAGTTAGGTGTTCAAACCAAGATTGGCAGCTCAAAGGCCTGCGGCCCTTATATTTGACAGGGGATGTAATGTCCAGTAATTATGCTTTACCCCCCCTTTATCTCCTCCATTGTGAAACTAACTGGAGGTATAGCGAATCACTTTGTAACATGAGTGAGAGAGCTTTTTAAAACATTTAAAATTTATGTCCTTAGCACCGTTATTTGATATTGTTTCATCACGTGTGTGCTCAGTCCCCAAGATTGGTGAAATCAAGAATTTCCAGCGACTTTGTTTAGATATATTTGACCCAGGACTAGAAAGACGCATGGGTACGACAGTGTTTACAAGCTCATACGACTTCTGCATGTCACCATACAAAGGGCCACGCTAAAGTTGATTGGTTCAGGGAGGCAGGTTATTTTTAAACTCTTAATTGTTTCCACCCAGTTTTAGCAACTCAACCTGGGAGAATGTCCTGGGTCTCTTATTTGAGCGAAGCATTTAGAGAGTGACTTGTGAGCCCTACCCTACTACATAAAAACTTTAGAATGATCTAAAGTGCTGAAGGATGGATGTTTAGCCACTGAATCTGTGCACATTTTCCAAAGTAAGCAGTGAGTTTGTACTACTTCTCCCACCGTTTCAACACAGGTATTATAGCAGCACTGTAGAAACTCCCAGCATCTCTAAGAAGCGCATTAAAATGGTTTCCAAGCATGTTGTCCCCTAGATTACCCCCTGGCCTCCATTGTCCAGGTGTTCTCTCTTTCCCCATGTGACCGTGATAATCTCCTAATCTTAATCCCTGGCAAGCCTCAGCCCCTTTTTCCTTAGGGAAACACTTTGCGCTCCGAACAAGCAGATAGTCCAAACACCCCGTTTACTGCGGTAGACCAACAGTCAGTGCAGACCCAAACACACCGTTTCTCTTGATGATCCTCGGTAGATGAAGGGGATTGCGACGGGGCGAGATAGTACAATGGCTCGGGTGTTCAATTCCCACCCGAAAGGACCCGGGTTCGATCCCTACTGTCCTCCACCTCCGAGTAAATATCCTTGAGCGAGACGTCTAACCCCCATCTTCTCCCCACCGTGTGAATTTAACCCCGATGGTTGTGTTGTGTATTTTTCTTCCCCTGCTTCAGACTCCAGTGAGGAGCGGCCTGCTCTTAGTCCGGCCAATGACTCCGACAGCGAGGTCTACTGTGACTCTGTGGACCAGTTTGGTCAGGAAGAGGCAAGTCACGCACGCACGCATGCACACACACACACACACACACACACACACACACACACACACACACACACACACACACACACACACACACACACACACACACACACACACACACACACACACACAAAACGACGAGGAAAGAAATACACTGATGAATGAAAAACTAACACAGTTATACATTATAGACCAATGACAGCTTTCAAATGGAACATCCAGTATAACCACTTTGCTCTTCTCCCTTTGTGTTTGTCCCTTACTCGGAATTTACACCGCAGGCGAGAGAGAGACGTGAGCATAACATAGGCATATCAATTCACACCGCCGCCGTTTATTTCGCTATATTTTCAAGATTCATCAGATAATAGGCCTACACATCATAACCGAGACGCTTCAGAAACGCTTGAAAATAGAAGTGAAGCATAAGTTAAGCTTTGGTCGGCCGTGAGACGGGGGTAGAACGCTGCCGGTGTAAATCAATGCACTAGTTTGAATGAATTCTATCTCTAGCTGAAGTCGGACGTCTGACGGCCAACGGCCGACTAAAAAACGTGTCTAAAACGGCTCTGGTGTAAATTGGCCTGTAAAGTGTCTTGGCCCGGGTTCTGAAACTCTCCCCTCTCTGCGTCCCCAGGGCTCCGAGAGGAACCACAGCCCGCAGGACCTGGACGAAGACGAGGGCCAGGGCTCTCTCTCTCCCACTCCAGAGGAGGAGACCCAGACGCCGCCACCGGGGGAGCTGCCCAGGCCCGAGGAGGGGGTGCAGCGCGGGGGGGAGGAGGGGGAGGCCAGCGGGGGGAGCTCCCAGAGACAGAGTCGCAGTGGGGACACGGCGGGGAGGTCCCAGGTCAGAGGAGGGAGAGGTAAGAGACTCTCTGAACCAGGGAATACACCTGCTTATGACACCCTTTATACCTGCTAGCCCAGTAACAGGGAATACACCTGCTTATGACGCCCTTTATATCCGCTAGCCTAGGACCTATTCCCTGTTGGACATCAATATACTTTTAAACCAGGAATTAATAACTGACTATTATGGACTTTCTCACCTTTACAGTTACTATTTCCCCCTTATCAAGGATCAGTGTCATCTAAATTGATTCACAGGGAATCAACACCACAGACGCATGCCATTTGTTTCCATCAAAGAGGGAAATAAATGCGTTGATGTACTGTCTGACCTAGCATGACTCCGATCTCCAGATGCAACCAATCAGATCACTTCTGCTTCTGTCAACACACTTCCTGTTGTTGTTCCTTCACCAGGCTCCCGGCCATCAGGGGGCGCCGGTTCGGAGAGGCTGAGGACGGGCGGCTGGCAGGGGGACGAGGGGGACGGGGAGCGCTGGGCGGGCGCGGGGACCCCTGCCGGGAGCCTCAACGAGCAGATCGTGGTGGCACTGGGACGGCTGCAGGAGGACATGCAGAGCGTCCTGCAGAGACTGCACACACTGGAGGCCCTGAGTGCAACGCAGGTTAGTGGAGCACCACGGGTTAGTGGAGCACCACGGGTTAGTGGAGCACCACGGGTTAGTGGAGCACCACGGGTTAGTGGAGCACCACGGGTTAGTGGAGCACCACGGGTTAGTAGAGCAACACGGGTTAGTAGAGCAACATGGGTTAGTAGCACGCACCGGAGGCCCTCAGGGCAACGCAGGTTAGTGGAGCACCACGGGTTAGTAGAGCAACATGGGTTAGTAGAGCACCACGGGTTAGTGGAGCACCACGGGTTAGTGGAGCACCACGGGTTAGTAGAGCAACATGGGTTAGTAGCACGCACCGGAGGCCCTCAGGGCAACGCAGGTTAGTGGAGCACCACGGGTTAGTAGAGCAACATGGGTTAGTAGAGCACCACGGGTTAGTGGAGCACCACGGGTTAGTGGAGCACCACGGGTTAGTAGAGCACCATGGGTTAGTGGAGCACCACGGGTTAGTAGAGCACCATGGGTTAGTGGAGCACCACGGGTTAGTGGAGCACCACGGGTTAGTGGAGCACCATGGGTTAGTAGAGCACCATGGGTTAGTGGAGCACCATGGGTTAGTAGCACAACACAGCTGGAAAGAGATTCTCTGCATCTTTGTATAGCTTGCGTAGTACTTAAGTAAGTAATTCTTCTTTGCTAATCTATTACACACTGCTTGCAGGCGAGGTCGATGGCGATGTCGCCCACGTTCGGGTCGCCCAGAGTGAACAAGTCCAGCAAGGTACAGTGAAGTGACACCATCAGCATCATCATATTAGGTTCCCTAGCTTCTTAGCCGACTTAGCCTGCATAAATATAAGAATTAAAGGGGTCATAACAAAAAATGTAATCATGAATGAATGACTATATACATGTATCTATAAAACAGAACATGTTTGGGCAAACCAGGCATTTAATTTGTACTTTAATTTGAACTGTATTATTAGCTCGTTATGATATCCTCTTTGTTTTGAACCACCAGACACCATCCTGGTGGCCTTTCGACGTCTCCCCCGGCACGGTGGCGTTTGCCGTGGTCTGGCCGTTCGTGGTGCAGTGGCTCCTCCGCTTGTACCTCCAGCGAAAGAGAAGGTAACACACTGAAAGGTCCCCATTTCACCACCCACATTTAAAACTAATACAGTTCTGTGATGATCACCCCTAGTTCTGGAACCAGTAAAGGCATCTGCTATTTTGTTTGTTTTTAACAACGTTTAGAAGAATCGACTGAAGCGGTTTGGACCGGAGCCCCCGCGGTGACAGCACAGACCACCACGTTTGACCCGAGAATCCTTTTGGCGTGTTGGTTTGGGTAGCTTACAGCTGTCCCCAGCCCTTCCCCCACCACCACTACTACGCAGTCAGTAGCTTTTGCACTAGGAGTATGGCACCAAACGAGTAGACGAAGGGTGAGCGAGAGGAAGAGGATGTGGAAGTCTCCTGGACTCAATGTGGAATCGAAAATAGATGAATGTATTGAATGTATTGAGGGCGACCAAAGGCCTGAATTGTGTGTTTTCAAGAAGAAGGATTTGTATAGAAAGACTATTTTCTTTGAGAAAGAAGGAAACCCTGAGAGGATGAGAGGATTATGGTTCAACAAGAAGAAAATCAATGGTTGAAATCAAACTAGTCCATGCGATGATTGCTTTAGCATTTGTCATGGTGCTTCTGTATTTATGTTTGAACATGGGCATCATCTTTAATTATTCATAATTTTGTATAATGCATTGTTTGTCAAACTCGTTTGTCATTAGTTGCCCGGATAATGCTGCTAAATATTATAATTGTTTTGAGGCAATGAGGGTCAAATGTGAAGATAATAAATAGTTGATCAACTCAAATAATAAATAAAAAGGATCAATAGTTTGTATAACTAATCAGTATAATGGCTTAAAGTACATCTCAAGTTTGTATATTACACCTGATCATTTATTGTAATTTGTTGTTTTTTAATAGATTTTTTTTCTTTTTATCCATATCCATCCACTGTTTTACTCACTGATCATTCTTTGCATACATTATATTAATTTAACTGTTTTCCCAATGGAAAAAGTGCCTCAACATCATAAGGTACGCTTATCACTGTTGTAGCAAAAATAAAATGTATAAGGTTGAATAAAATTTGTCGAAGCACAGCTGCGTAGTCCCGGACCAAAATTCCAAAGTCGTGAGTTACGCTGGAGTTAATAATGTCATAATGAAGTTATTAATTGGTTTTGAGTGATTTCACCTGAATTTTTGGTCTTTAACCAAGTAGCCTTTCTTATTCTGTAGCTACATGCTATAGCAACCTTTCACAGGGGTTCCTGTAGCCATTGTGCTTTGTGAACTAATTTAAATGTTTAATGTGAAGATATCACTGTATAGTTTATTTCCAATGGTTATAAATAGTTATAATATTGCTTATACTGCGTGTGTAAATGTTAGCAAGCGGCGAGAACGTGTGTGTGCATTATATACATAACTTATAATTAAAATGCAATATTTTAAATTGCATTTTGTTAATATAGAATGTATATCAGATGTAGCAAGAGCTTTGAATATACAGTATATAATCTTTACAGAGAATTGTTTTATCAAACAATAAAAGTTTACCTTTTTACTGAAATCAACTAAGGCTTTCTCTACATTTCTGCCTTCCAATGGAGGAGTTTGCATGTTTATTGATAAGGAGCTTTGAATTAAAGATTGTGTATTTTGAGACATGTCTGCCAATTATTTCCCCAAATTCCACTAAATGTATTTGATCAATTTTATGATTACCAACAATTGTGTTCATACAATATCGTGGCTACAATATTTCAAACTAGAGTTATGAGCAAAGATATTTGACTTAACAGCCAATAGTAATGTCTATAGTTTGTTAGGAAATACTAATTAGTAAATATAAAATGTTTATAGCAGTACTGCTTGCTTTGTGCAGAATTGTTATCTTTGAAATATCAATACTAATATCAATACTACTACAGTCAATATTCCGTTTATACAGAAGAGGATTAGGGCCGTGATTTTTTTGGAGTTCTGAATTTAAAGTAAGAATTATGGGTAGGCTACCTGTAAAGTAAAAAGGTCAGTGAGAGTCACTCTGCGACATACAGGATGGGAACCACACACTGACCTATTGAAGAGGATTAGGGCCACATGTGCATTTTTTTGAGTTTAAAGTCAGAATTCTGAGATCAAAGTTTAAACTCAGAACTCAAAAAAAATAATCACATGTGGCCCAATCCTTTTACCTAAGTTTTTCTTTAACAAATATCTGTTTTAACAGTAACACCTCAATTTGTTTATTGATTTGTAAGATGTCAATGAAGCATTATTGAAATACAACTAAACCGGAAAAATTCCATGATACAAACATCCATTTTATTTGTAATTGTCACTTTGAGAAACAACCCTTTATGAGCAGCTACAGCATTCTGTGACCATTATTAAAGAAAAACAATTTCACTCATAAACAGTAAATCTTTTAAAACAAGATATTAGAAAAACACGCTGTTTTTAAAAATGAAGAAGTACATGGGTACATATACTGTATATACATGAATATATTAATGATTTCCTTTTTTTTTTTTTACAAGCTGCTTATTAACAAGGAACCACTTATTGATGTTGAAGAGGAGACTGCATATGAACCATTATAAACACATACTTTCTGTTAGAAGGCAGATTATTGAACAATTTAAGACAACTAATGTTAAAAATTAGGGCAACTGGTTTACAGTAACAAGCAATACATTACCATGAAGCCATAATCACTAGAGCCTTAGAACAATCCAATCGTTTGGTAAAATAACTGAATTGCTAGTGAAACCGTTGCTAAAACCTTCTAAAACTACAGAAACAGCCAACCCTGTGTATCTCACACACACACACACACACACACACACACACACACACACACACACACACACACACACACACACACACACACACACACACACACACACACACACACACACACACACACCCCCCCCCCCCCCACCACCCTAGGCTAATCAAACACTAAAATCAAAGCGCCTGCATATAAAACCCAAAAGGATTCCGGTTGCGGGGGTCTCTAGAGGCTGAACCCAGGTGCGGTGGTCTCTAGAGGCTGAACCCGGGTGCGGGGGTCTCTAGAGGCTGAACCCGGGTGCGGGGGTCTCTAGAGGCTGAACCCGGACACAGCCAGGTGCTGGGCCTGGTTCCTCGCCTCAAAGTAGGACGTGTCCGTGTCGTTCTCTGGCTGGGGGACGAAGGGCATGGGCTGGTTCTGGATGTCGTCCCAGTCCTGGCCCTCGAACAAAGGGTGGCTGCTTAGCTCTGATGGTTCGAAGGACAAAACAGGAGAAAGAGAGTGAGAAAGTCTCTTCTCTCTGATCAAGGTGAGGCAGCTTTAAGTTTGCATGCACCATGTATCTAGATCACATCTCTGGGACCTATCAGGTGTGCCTCAACAGTCTGTTTCACTTTTACTCTCTCAAATTCTGAATCTTAAATTTGTTATGGAAGAGTATTTGGATGGTTGCTAGGGTGTTCTGGGTGGTTGCTAGGGTGTTCTGGGTGGTTGCTAGGGTGTTCTAGGTGGTTTCTATGGTGTTGTATGTGGTATTCTTTGCACAGTTTCTGCCAGCCGGCATTTAGCTGCGAATGGTCAACTAGAAATTAAATTTACAGGTAAATATAAATCTTGACATGGTTTTAGGTGGTTACTAGGATGTTTAAGGTAGTTTCCATGGTGTTCTAGGTGGTTGCTAGGATGTTCTTGCTTCAAAAATGTAATCATTTAAAAGTATAAATAGTATGTTTGGAGTCATTGTATGGACATTTGGATTGTAGGGTAGTAAGTAAAGAAGGAGGATGTGAGTTTGTACGTTTGGGAAAAATATTAACAATCCAGTGAGAGAATGGTTATTATGGTTATTTGAACAGCCGTTAAGTTCTAAACTCGTGTTTAGAACTAAACATATAATTTCTATATATATATAGCTCTGGGTTCGGAGAAGTTTTTATATACAGTGTAAATAATGATGTAGATAGTAGATACTTTAAGATATATGAAGACTGACTATATTGAAGGACGTCCCTTAGGGTCATTGCATGAAGTAGAAACAGAACATGACATTATGTTGTGCTTGTGTCCTTGTGTGTATGTATGTATGTATGTATGTATGTATGTATGTATGTATGTATGTATGTATGTATGTATGTATGTATGTATGTATGTATGTGTGTGTGTGTGTGTGTGTGTGTGTGTGTGTGTGTGTGTGTGTGTGTGTGTGTGTGTGTGTGTGTGTGTGTGTGTGTGTGTGTGTGTGTGTGTGTGTGTGTGTGTGTGTGTGTGTGTGTGTGTGTGTGTGTGTGTGTGTGTGTGTGTGTGTGTGTGTGTGGAGAACATTTAAAGTTATCTCTTGCAAAAAGTATAAACCCCATTGTTCAGAAACCTGAGATGAGCAAATCACTGCGAAGGGCTCAAACTTTAGCTAAATATCTCTATGGGGTCTAAATGTTGTGGAAGTCGGGACAGTTTATAGATTTGGAGTTCAAATGCTGTACTCTGACAGCAGGAGAACTCAGACCACTGCACAGCTAACCAGTCTCACCCTTGAGGCCGGCTCGCTTGGTCACATCCATGGTCAGCAGGATCTCGATGGCGTTCCTGGCGTTCCCAGACAGCTCCTCCTCTCCCTCTGGCCACGGGATGTCTGGCGGGGGGACGTTTAAAACATTAATTAAAATGATTATTAATTATTATTATAATTGATTGTTTATATATGCAAATGTTTTCATGTGGCCATTCAATTTTACATTTCGCTGGTAAATAATAATAATAATAGCTGAGAACCTGATTCTATGGTA
The DNA here is from genome assembly GCF_964030765.1 of Micromesistius poutassou. Lineage (NCBI taxonomy): Eukaryota > Metazoa > Chordata > Actinopteri > Gadiformes > Gadidae > Micromesistius > Micromesistius poutassou. Next base: position 16,223,983 of record NC_140281.1, on the reverse strand, counting down.
TTTTGGGTGGTTTATGACTATGGGTATAAATAAATGAATGATAATTTATTATGTATATACAGTATAAGCAAATATTTTCTATGCTTTCCTATGTTTTTTTCTCTATTATCTTGAGCAGAGCGTAGCCTCAAAGAAAGAACCGGAATCAGACCGTTATCTGCTGAAGGGACAGAAGACGGGAGGGGAGACCCCCACTGACCTCGGTTGAGGATGTTCTGGAAGACGAGCTGCGGCGTCTCGTCGTTGAAGGGGGGCACGCCCGTGAGGAACTCAAACAGGCACACCCCCAGAGCCCACCAGTCCACCATAAAGTCTAGAGGAGGACGGACAGACAGACGGTCAGGAATGGCCTGTGAAAGGTGCTCTTCAGGAGTTCTGGTTAGCAGTGCTCGTTCTACTTTCGCAGCAGCGGTGGGGGAGAGCGAGTGACTATAACGTGATTAGAAAACTGGACGAGCGAGGATTCAATTTAAAAGCATCCCAAGCCAACTTCTCAACGGCACCAGTGGGGTGCGTGAATGAACATTTAAGTTGATTATGGTTAAGAAAATCAATCAAGTACTGAACCAAAGTTTTCTTTTGAATAAAGGTGTTCAAATGAGGTCATAAACTGCTAAACCCTGGTTTTTCTTTCCCAGTTAGTTAAAATAACTTTTCTATTGAATTCTATTAAATAAAAAAATACATTTTAAGGCAACGTATTAACTATTAGCACAGTAAATAACATAATATGCGTGAGACGTCTAGGCAAAAACAAACAGCATAGCAAATCACATATTTTAAGACAAGAACCCGATTGCGTCCGTCTTAAAAGCCCAGCTGATCTTATGAAAGCATGTGAGCCCCCAACACATTGCTCTCAACCAGGTTAGTGAATCACAAAGGCCCCCCCTACTTCCTCATTATGGAGACCGCCACATGCTAGAAAGATCCCCATCTCCTATTAGAAGTCCGCCTGAACAAGGTTTAAGCCCCAAACCAAATCAGCAAAAGCCAGGCAGCCATTTTTGCCTCATCCCTATTAGTGGTTTCGGAGCAGAGGGGGAGGGGGGAGGGGGGGCAAGCATTCTCGCGTGAAGCAGCAAGATTTTTATTTGTCTTTTTAATAAAACTCACCACAACAACCGTCTCCTGAAACTACAAACAGAAGACCCGTCTTAAAATGCTATACCATGTCGATCTTCTGACATAAAACATACTTGATGTACAGTGTCCAATGTACAGTGTTTCAAATGCAGTGTCTATTCACATACTGCACACCTGTCTTGTTTATAGTTGTTCAAAGTATATCAAGAACTAAAATGCTAATTAGCTCTTGTATGCCATTCTTATTCCCTCATGTAGCAGTGCAGCATGACAAATTCCTTGTATGCTGAGTCCTCGTTTGTTTACTTGCTAATGCTCGGCTCACAAACAGATCCTGATAGAAATCCAGCTTCACATCTCGAAACAGCCGCTGTTTGCTCTTACCGTGCGGTTTGCCCAGCAGGAGCTCCGGGGCAAGGTAGTCTGGGGTGCCCAGGATCTGGGCCCCCACCGCCGGCACGGGGCCCCGGCGAACGCTCTTGGGGGTCCTGAAGGGGGTGTGGGACGGCGTCATGGGCTGGGGCGTCTGGCTCCACGAGAGAAAGCAGAAGAAAAACAGGAAGGGTTAGGGTTAGGGTTTGAACCCTAAGTGAGTGCTCGGGTTTAAATTAAAATATGGGAGGAACATGACTTGAAATAATCACTTAACAAAAAGGTAATGGTACAATTTATATTTCCTTGATACAGAGAGAGACTACAAGTACCGTATGAGCTTCGAACCCCCAATACCGGATACTTGTGGATTAGCAGCGACCACCATTAGTATGTATCATAACTATGCATCACTAGCATCCACCATGAATACTTTTTGTAGCACGTACCACTACAATTAGCATTACACATCATCATCATCACCCCCACCTGATAGCGGGAGCCGTTGGAGCTGTGTGTCCTCTGAACGGGAGTGACGGCGCCCGCGGCGAAGGACGCCATGGAGGACGTGTCCATGGCCTCCACCGAGTGGCTGGAGAAGTTGGAGCGGTTGATGGAGCTGCAGTAGCTGCGGAACGCCACGCCGGTCCTGGGCTTCAGGAAGTACGGCGACTGGGCGGCGGAGGAAGGGGGAGTGGTGCACACCGGTGTTCGGCCGACGAAGGGCGACTGGAGCTCCCCCCGTCGGAACAGGTTGGAGCCCAGCGCGGGCCTCTGCGGGGTGGGCTCCGTCGAGGCCTTCCGGTCCCCGGTGCGCTCGTCGCCCGGGGACGGCGTCACCCGGCGAGGGCTGGATGACGCCTCCTCCGACACGGGGCTCTCGCCGACGAGCACCGAGCTCTCGTTCAGGGAGCCGTCCGAGTCCAGGCACAGGTTTCGGCAGAGCTCCTTGTCGGAGGTGAAGCTGGAGTCCTCCGGCTCCGGAGCCAGGAACACCTCCTCTGTGGGGTCGTGCAGCTCGCAGAAGAGGTTCTTGGTGACGCCGAGCGGGCTGGAGATCGTGGGGCCCTGCTGCCGCACCGAGCCGGGGCTCCCGCCGGGGGAGGGCCTGAAGTCCTCCAGGCGGACGGTGGAGAACACCCCAGTGAGCCCAGAGTGCCTCTCCACCTGGGGGATCTGGAAGACGCGCTGGTAGGCCCCGTTGCCCCTCTTGGCCTGGATCTCCGCCGCCTCGGGGCTCTTCTCCACGTCCGAGAACGTCCTCTTCCCGGGCGTCGGGCTGGCCGCCTGACCGTCCATCCCTGGTCGGGGGGTGTTCCCCTGGGGTACGGTGGTGGGGTGTGTGGGCGGTCCGGCGCCCGCCTCGGCCGAAAACGTGAACTTATCGGAAGTGGTGAGTTCAAGGTCCCATTCTGCATCGGGACCGACGGACTCCATCTTCATTGGCTCGGAAGGCGTCCCGCCCACGGCCATGTTGTTTACAGGTTTGTTCTCTTTCTGTGGATCAACAAACGATGAGCATCAATACACAACATACCCCCAGATTATGAACATGGCATAGTGCTACTGATATTTCACAGCCTTTAGGTCACCAAGTTAGATTTTGATGTGTATATTGCTTCTCTAATGAGACAGTAATTGCGACTACATATTAAAAACAGGATATTTTTGCAGGCCATCAGGAACCAGCAAGGTAACTAGTGGTTGGAAAGTCCTGTCCCTGGCTATGGTCTAATGCATTGGGCCTGTCCCTGTCAACAAGGAAAAACAAAGTCTGACTAAAAGCCAGGGACCTTGTAGGATTCGATCCAGAGGGTCCACAGCCTAACATGTATTCATCGATGAGCAAGATGTCCCCACAATCACATGTATCTGAATTCAAAGTCACTTTGGAAAAAAGTAACTTTGGACAAAAGTGTCTCTATAAAATGACCAAAAATTCATGTAATTGTTTTACATTTGAATGGTGTTCTCCCTAAAATGTACAGCATGTGTCCCTGTATGTACAATACGGTCAGGTCTGCTGAGAGACCACCCAGTGAATGACTATTGTTTGTGGTGGAGCTCTGACCTCCTCACACTCCCACAGCGGGCTGCTCTCGCCCTCCGACTCGGTGTTGCTGGCAGCGCTCATGGTCTCAAACCTCCGCCGGGTCTTCAGCAGGGTGGGGGTCAGGTTCTGGGCCAGGGAGCGCGGGTTGAACATGCTCTTCAGGGCCGCTGCGGAAGACAAGAAAGCGTTAGCAGCACCTAGTGTGTACACTAGGTTTTGTGCCCACCATGTCCGCACCCTTAAGCAAGAAGCCCTAGGTTTGGTACCCACCATGTCCGCACCCTTAAGCTAGAAGCCCTTATAACCCTATGGCCCTATGTCGTATTTAGTTAGGTAGCATCTTATCCCAGCTATCTTTGTTGTATACGGGGAATGGGTTCACCTAGCGATTGTTAGTGCTTTGCACTTGTTTCTATGAACATCCTTACTGCACCGTCAGCGATATATTTTTTTCACTTTCTTATGACGAATGTATTTATTGTAAGTCACTTAAGGATAAAAGCGTCTGCTAAATGCCCTAAATGTAAATGTAAATGTAATGGCTGCATCTCATGTATCTCAATTCAGTGTAAGTCACGTTGGACTCGTCTATGATAAGACACATTACATTAAAATATCTTGTATGATGATGATGATGATTCGATTAGAGACGGCACTTTTAGATCACGTGACGGTAGAGCAGGGCAAGAGAAGCTTTGAGGGCAGGGCCGAGAGACCTCATAGGAGCAATCTGGCCTTCTGGAATTTCAGGAACGATCCGAGCGAAACAGGCACACCTCGGCCTTCAGTGTGCGAGGGACAAGTCGATCCAGCAGGACGGACCGTAGGAGGGCCTACACTACGACGTACCGTGCTTCTGGGAGGAGCCACTGGGACCGAACATGCGGTTCTTCTTCCTCTTGACCTGCAGCGAGCACAGGGACTGCTTCCTGCGCTCCGCGCGGTCACATGACATGGGGCTGGGCACCGCCGAATCGCTGCAGCTGCGCCGGTTCTCCGCCTCTGGTGTGTTCTGATGGAGCGAGGGGATGGACGGTAAACACAGGCCAGGACTGAGCCGCTACAGGGTAAACAGCCGCCCTGTTGCCATGGAGACCAAACCAGATTTGGGCTGGGGTGTCCCCAAGCAACCGTTTCTGGTTGACCTGATCTGATCTTAGCATGTCAAATGCAATGGGACTGTGATGTTTGAAAAAATGATGAAACAACAAGACGTAATCCTTCATAAACAGAATGTGGCATACAAAAAATGTTAGTCCTACAGCCTTAATTTCCCGTCCAGGGGATTAATAAGGTACCTTCTCATCCATCAAAATGTGAGAGGCATTTTGCCAGCCAAAAGCCAACCCTTTGTTGTGCTAGCACCAGTATGCCAAACTTCCAAAAGTAAGGGTTGGGCCCTGCAAGCATACGCTCACAGATGTGTGTGTGATTAAAAAAAAGTTTGTGTTACTTACAAATCCTAGAGAGCAGATCAAGGAGAGGACCTGGCCAGGGGTTCGAGAGTAGTGTTTATCAGGCTTGGCCAGGGAAGGGGTGGTCAGGATGTCCGACAGATTCAGCTCTGTCACAGAAAACAATGGCCAGCATTAATGATACTGTACCAACATAACATGTCCATCAGCAGGTTTCTCATGCCACAGGATTGGTTTCCTTACCTCTATCCAGCTTGACTTTAGAAAGACCAAAGTCGGTCAGTTTAATGTGTCCTTCGTTGGAGATAAGCATATTGTCTGGTTTCAGGTCCCTACAAACAGTGTGTTCCAGATCAGATGCATACATTCAGAATAACAACAGGGGAAACAACAAGACACGTCAAGTTACCACCACCAAATATTCTGTATACAATCCACCCACCTGTGTATTATACTGTGACGGTGCAGGTAGTCCAACGCCAGGGACACTTCTGTTATGTATTTCACAGCCATATCCTGGTCAAAATAACCATAGATGTGGAGGAGAGACTTAACGTCGCCACCAATAAGATATTCCATTACCTGCAAATAGAAACATTGTAATGTTAGGATAGATTAACAACCTGTAAAAAGAGACTGAGAATAGAGAATATTTATTGGGAAACATGAATCTGTAAATCTTACCAGAAATACTTTGGTGGCCGTTTGAAGGCAGTAGTACAGGTGGACCACGAAGGGACTTTTGCAGATGGCCAGGGCATCTCTCTCTCCCTTCATCTGGCCCGTCATGTTCTTATCCACCATGTCGGCCTTCTTCATCACCTATTCATAGAAAAAAATCTAATTCATCTGCAGATTATTTTGTTAATCCCGGGGAAATTGTTTCTGTTTCTGTTGGTCTTGAGCCACTCAAAATATTGGAAATATAATTGTAGTGTACAAGTGAAAACGATAAACTATTCCTACAAATTAGTGTGTGTGTGTGTGTGTGTATATATATATATATAGTATATATGTACACATAAAGACATGAATACATAAATATAATGAGCTCCAGGAAACGCTGAGAAATTGCAAGAAAATGTAAAGGTCTTGTATGCAAGCAGACATAAACGAAAACTGGTTTGGGAACTGGTTTGCTAATCTCCCTCCCTTGGAAATTTTCTCTACCCCCGGCCTCAGGTCATTCCTTTCTTATTTCCCGCTGTGTGTGTAATTTAACGAGTGGAATTAAAACATAGCTGTACCACCATGTACCGCTCTACCGCCCACCAGTTGCTCTCTGGGGATTCTGGGAGGAATCAGACAACCTCCTACCAAACATCGCTGAAGAGGGCCCCCTGCTGCTACTTCTGGGATTTACAAATCCAGACAGAGAAGTCTAAAGGGAGGAATTGTCAAGCAAGAGAGGACACCTAGCAGAGAGCGAGATGGGGGGTGAGAGATCATGTGACCCGACCTGTGAGTGAAAACACACAAGGCACCGCACCACCTGCCATTCACCATGCAGATCGTTTTCACCCAAGTGGACAGGGCCTACTCCTATTTGTCTTGTACATTTTTTACAATTGACAATAAAGTCGACTTTGACTTTGACTAAATTTCAACTGTTGTTTATACCATCTTCTTTTGCTCTCCCTCCCCCCATACTGGTTGTTTTCCTAACACTCTTAAAGCAGCACGAGTTCTCTTATAAGAAACACACACATCTGATGTGATGTCTCATTTCTACCATGTATCTCCAAATTCCCATGTACATGCAGCTCAAGCCTTTCCCAACTCTGCATATCGCTGCTAGAACAATCTTTTGGACCCTCACTAGTCTGGATTCAAGGTAGGTCACTTACACTGCTAGAATAGCCTCCCTCTCCTCTGCTGTCATTCTGCTGGACCATTCAGCTGACACAGTGAACCACCAGATCCTCCTGCACTGGCGACCATTGGCAGGTCGAATCCGATTCAAGACAGTACTTAATGCCAACTGTGCTATGACTGGCTCAGGCCCCTCCTAAATCCAGATCATGTTCAAACTATGCACCGCAGCCCATCCACTTCACTCCATGACTTCCAAACGGCTCGCTACTTCCGCCCTACGTTGAAACACCAGCAGGAGCTCAACAAATCCCGATTGTTTGACAGCTGAAACCCTACCCATCTTCCTTCGCAGGCTAAACAAATCTGTTCAGACTGCATGTTGGTGAATGACGTACAATTAAATAAAAAATAATAAATGTCATTGTCTTGGTTGTCTCTTATTTAAGCACTTAAAATAAGTTGCGCTGATTATTTCATGATTATTTTATGTAATCACATTAATCTTGCACTTATCATTGTTGAATGCACTTACTGTAACGTTAAGCCGCTTTAGACAAAAGTAATGTGTATGGATACAAATACATCAAATGTGATTTTGTATACATACAAAAGCACATTTAAGACAATGTATCCACAAAAGCGTCTAAGATAATACATCAGTAGAAACCTGAATAATGGTTGATAAACCACGGTACCTTGATCGCATATAGCTGAGCATTAGGCCTGCATTTTTTCCGTGCAAGGTACACCTTCCCAAAAGCTCCTCGGCTGATGGGCTTCAGGATCATGAAGTCCTCGATGGAAGCTGGCTTCCTTGGATCACATGGCTTTATAATTGAGTTGGATTCATCTTTAGGGTGCTTCTCTTTTGCGTCCATGTTGTTATTTTTAAGATTTGTGTAATGAGAAGAGGCGGTGTGCCTCGCTCGGCTTCATATGGTAAAACAAGTCGGGTTTGTTTTGAAAATTTGAAATCCGCACTTCTGCTGTGGGTCCTGAGAGGCGGGGTTTGACGCACTGCCTGTATCAAAGCAGAGGCTTTTGAACCCGAATTCTGGATAATAATTCATTATACAATAAACTTGAAAATATTCTTTAAAATATTCAACTATATATATATTTTTTTAAAGTAATATGTTCAGGCAGTATAGTGGAGTCCTTTATACAATTCATGTCCTTAAAAAATATATATATAAATAAATATATATATATATACATATATATTCTTACGTGGAATAGAATATAAATGTAATTTTCCCTACTATTTTTTTTTTTTTTTTACAGCAATATATATTTTAAACGCAATGTTTGTATACAAATTCTAATCGCAAACACGCCAGATGACCCCGGTAGTGATAACCGCTTGCGTCACTTTGTAGGCTATTTGACCTTAACGAAGAAGCCCTTTTAATCGACACTGGAAAGTTGTATAATAAAAAGAAGGAGAACCAAAGGACCTTTACTTCTGGGGCATAGTCCTGTGTCCGGAGGGCTTTGTTCTCATACCATAACCATCAACATCCACTGTGTTGCGGAGGAACTATGTTTTCGCTTTCACCACAACAGGTAATGCTAACAGCTAGTTAGCCGACCGGCTGACAGCTATCTAGATGCACATATATCATTATCTGTCATAATACATTCGCTAACTAACCAAACGATAGGGCCAGTGATTGTATACATGTGTATATTTTCACGTTTTACTTTAGCGTTGCTTTGGATGGCAGTGTGTTACAGCTTTGTTCATATTTGTAGCTTGATCTAAAAAGCCAGATATTACGTCACGCATACCTCCCATTACATGGACAGAGGGATACATAGCGTCAGTCACCTACAGCATGTTGCTACTGTTGCCTCAGATTGCTCTATTGACTGGTGAAACCTAGACTTACCCCACGTTACATGAACAGAGCGTTACATAGCGCCAGTCACCGACAGCATGTTGCTACTACTCCCTCACACCTCACGTTACATGGACAGAGGGTTACATAGCGCCAGTCACCTACAGCATGTTGCTATTACTCCCTCATATTACTCTATTGACTGGTAAAAGCTACACATACCTCCCGTGACATGAACAGAGCGTTACATAGCACAAGTCACGTACAGCATGTTGCTACTACTCCCTCCTTTTGCTCTATTAACTGGTGAAACCTAGACATACCTTGCCTGCCCTACTGTCCTTAAAAGACCTCTAAACAATTCTATAAATTGGAGATGGTGTGTACAGTTATATCTTCTGCCATTACATGCATATGTCAATACCCCTCTCCCCAGATGATATTGCCCCTGAGCCAGCTCGCCAATGCGATCCATTCCCTGAAGAGTGCGGCTAGTTCGGCGGTCACAGCGTCGGTGCAGAGCGTCCCAGCTCCGGAGAACGACCTCCTGCAGAGAGATGTAAGTGGAGAGCACGTAAACAGTGACTATTACATTCCAAATCTCTTGGCTTTGCCTAGCCAAGCTTCCTAAACACACGGTAAGGAGCCAAGGTAGGACCGTTATAATATCCATATTGTGTCGGACTCTGGATGGCTAAGTTTGCTGAAAATTTAGTTTTCATGAGCCTTTAGTTTATTGTAGTGAAGGGATGCAATGTTTCTCTGCTGGCAAGACTGTACTAGTTGCATGTGTAACACTTGTGTCGCTTAGAACTAGAAAATTACGCTACTGGGCCAGTCCTAGGTTCGTGCGGAGTGGTGAAATCAAACATAGAAATGAATGACTGGAGACAGGGTTTATAATAATAAATCTGGCAGTTTACTTACATAAACAAAGATTAAATATTAAATAGATCAATAAATAGATAGGAAAATGAAATGAAACAAATTGATATTTACAATAAAAATATACAATAAATATTCTTAAAACTCTTAAGAATCCCTTTTCCTTTTGAATATGTTCAGGTATTAAATATTAAATAAATGCTATATTACATAAAGAGTTTGTACAACTATATTTGTTCTGCTAAATAAATATTAAATATATTAAATATTAACTAAATGTTCTATTACATAGTTTGTACAACTATTATTGTTCATGGATGGAACTATATTTGTTATGCTATTTATTTTGTTCTAGTTTGTGATCTTTTCCTATATATTTCCTTTTTACAGGTGATTATGAAAAAAATAAAATTCAAAAGTAAAATTCAAAAAAAATGTGTACACAAACAACAACAATTTAATATCAACTGTGTACAAATGTGTATACAAACAACAACAATCTAATATCTTTTCAACAATATCTCAATTCAATTGTTCAATGTCCAATGTTCAAACTGTATAGATAATTTGGTTTGTGTGGATTCCGTTGGGTAGGCTCTTCGGGTCGTTGGGTAAGCTCGCCATCAAAGTTCAGTTCAAGTGAAGTCCTACGTTTGTGTGCGCTGTCCCGCGGCAGCACAGATGTGGTTCTAGGATCTTTTCAGGGTGTCAAAAAACCTGACAAACAGTCTTTCAGCACTCGTTTTTCGATAGAGGCGAGCTTGTTGTATAAACAGACTCTCGACTTGAGATTGAAAACAACCAATAATAATATCAATTATACAGTTTAGTTTTACTGTCAGGTGCCTCTGATTCCGTGTCTGAATCATTTAACAGTTATTCAAGCTTGGCTCGTGAACCGAAAGGTCTCTTAAAGGGGCGGTTATGGGGGGCTGACGTTATTAAAGGGATGGTGAAAAAAACCTTTTCTAGATATTTTATTATATTAAATGGTAAATGTATTTATTATCAAATAAGTTGTTATCTATTTAATGTATATACTATTTAATATATAATATTTAAGACTAAATTTGAGCTATGGGTTACACATACATATTGATCTACTTGGTGTAGATGGACACGTAACATTCATCGCTAGTTGGGTCTAATTTTTATACATATATATACACTGTGTGTGTGTGTGTGTGTCAGTCATGGGTAGTGGTTAGATGTACTTAGTATTGTATTTCTGTGTCTCTCTCCAGCCCAGTGTGAGCCTGAGGGATGTGGGTCTGTCTGAGTTCGGGGCTGGTCAGCTGGAGGAGCTGGTCAGCAGGTTACTGCCCTGCCTGGGGCCGCAGGATGCTCCCTCCTGCAACTCCCCATGGAGGACCTCTCACACCTCCGCCAACTCCTTCTTCCACAACAAGAACGGTGAGAACCAGGCCGCTTGGTTGGATTGTATCTGGAGAGTTGCTCAGTTCAATCTCAACATTATGAGATTAAAAACAAAAGCATTATTCTAGAAGTGTTCTTAACCCATGGTTATGACCACTGGAAACTGTGATACTTTTTTAATACCGTGTTTTAGTCCAAACTTTATAATGAGCGATGTTAATGCATTAAATGAAATGCACCATACACCTTGATGATACATAATAAATCTGAGACGCTTAAAGGCTGTATCAGCGATGTTGGGTGACATCACTTCTGTTTGTATTTGAAGCGAGATCCCAAACAAACGGAGCCTACAGAGACACGGCTTATGGGGCAGGAAGCTGGCGGAATGTGAGGAAAGATCAGATGAATGTGATAATTTATGTTTCTGCCTAGCATCGCTGATACAACCTTTTAACCCTCACTCGGACATCAAAATAAATCGCTACTCAGACGGAGCTTCACCATCTAAACACACCATAGCGTTATACTATAGTTGTCCAGGACAGTGATAGAGCTCAAAGAGACAAAAACATACGATTTCACTCGTGGATTTCATGTTCTCCTGAATTTAAAGGGAAGTGTGTGACCATAGTTTCCAGTAAAGAGCTGTATGGAGGTGGCCTATGATGATGATGATGATGTTGTCTTAAAGGGTTTACTCAGAGAACGGCTGGCTCGGCGGTATTCCACAGACAACATCACAGCCCTCTGCAGTCACTCTGCACACAACTGGACTATTTACCAGGTAGCAGTACAAACATTGTGTGTGTGTGTGTGTGTGTGTGTGTGTGTGTGTGTGTGTGTGTGTGTGTGTGTGTGTGTGTGTGTGTGTGTGTGTGTGTGTGTGTGTGTGTGTGTGTGTGTGTGTGTGTGTGTGAGAATCATTATTATAATTAACACATAATAATAATAATAAAGCATTATGTGTTTGTGAAATGCAGCAGAACAATTAACCCCGAGTCCACAGGTGCCCTTGAGCAAGATTCCCTAATCCATCTATCACCTTAGTGACGTGTATCTGAAAGGAACTCGGTCTAGATTACTTTTGATGAAGAGGTTTACTAAATGGACGATATGTAATGGTAACTAGGACTGTCATGCCAGCTGTTACTCTTATTCTCCTGCCTCTGTTCCGTCCCGCAGCAGGCGTCCAGAGTCGTGGGTTCAAGACCCTGAAGTCTAGCACCAGGCGGAGGGACCCTGACTACCAGCCGCCCACAGAACTGGACAGCTACACCCCAGCCTTCATGAAGGTGAGGGTCTGTAGGGACTCTACACACACACACAGTCTGGGATTACCGTGATGGGAGGATGTTAAGTGTTAAGGGCTGAGGTAGGAGTCGAGCAAGAGACCCAGCTCTTATTTTAGCTGGGGCCAGCTCGCGCCCACCTAAAATACTTCTAAATCAATTTCATCTTCTCTGGAAAAGTTTTCTAAATCAGACACAAGCGTACATCTTCTAAACGACATGGTTTATTGTAGAAAACGTGATTTTTACATGGCAGGATGGCTATACAACATAGTGTAGCCTAGTTCTGTACTCTATTTTCCCCAAAGCTTTTAGAACAATTTGATACATTTTTTGTTGACGTTTTATATGAACAAAGTTGTAAAGTATGTTTTGTGCAAGTAGTCCGGTCTACTTGAAAAAAGATAAATAACCAGACCCCAGTAGGCAGGCATTGACAAGCATGTTTACAGCATGTGAACGGCAAGCTCATAGCGGGAACTCTGTGTCCCCTCCAGAGTCTCCTGGGCAGAGAGAAGGGCGTGGAGGCCCAGACATTGGACCAGCTGATGAAGCAGAAGAACCTCCCAGAGGCCCAGCAGGAGGCCTTCAAGACGGGCTTCACCGAGGGCTTCATGAAGTCCCAGGCCTACTCCCAGAGGACTCCAGGTACTGGAGATCTCTCGCTCTCTCGCTCTCTCTGGCTCTGTGTGTGTGTTTAACACAGGTATATCTTTTTTCTTCTTTCTTTCCCACCTTAGTTTAAAGCTGGTTGCTTTAATAAAGATATTGGAGCAGAAAATATATTGGAAATAGTCTAAACACAATTGCTTACCTTTTTTTTTTCCGCAAAAAATGATTTTTAATTCCATGTATTCTTTTTAATATAAGTGATTATGTAAGATATGTATTCATCCCATGCAACAGGTGCTGGTGCAGTTGATAAAATGTGCAGTTGCTCTACGTCTCCACTAGGTAGCGATAGTGGGTTGGGTTGTCGGTCTCTCCTAAGTGCCACACTGTGTGTTCCAGAATCTGTGAGGCGGACCCGGTTGATCTTGTTGGTGCTGCTGGGGGCGGGCCTGTACGGTCTGTTCAGGTCGCCCTTCCTCTCCGGTAAGCACTTGTTTTAATGAATAAAATCCTTAATTCTGTGGATCATGGAGGTGATTAGTCCTTATCTTTACAGTTTGCATACATTTTCCTTTCTCTGTAAAGGCTTTGTGATGTTTGTTATGCTTTGTTAATAGAATGATCTGACTAACAGATGACTGATTATGCAAGAACAATTTTGTGTGTGTCTGTGTTTATATGCATGGATTTCTGTATTCCCAATGCTTAATGCACAACCTCTTGTGGATCGGTTCACAGTGAGGTTCCGCGCCACCTCGGGCCTGGACTCGGCCGTGGACCCCGTCCAGATGAAGAACGTGACCTTTGACCACGTGAAGGGTGTGGATGAGGCCAAGAACGAGCTGCAGGATGTCGTGGAGTTCCTCAGGAACCCCCAGAAGTTCACCATTCTGGGGGGCAAGCTGCCCAAAGGTAGGAGCCCCCAGGAGGGCACCGCTGTGGGGGGGAAAGCTGCCCATAGTGAGGGGAGAGGAGGTTCGAATTCTGACTTCAAATATAGCTAAGCCCCTCCACTAACATACAACTGCAACAAAGACAATGTTGCACGCCACCAAGGGGGCTTTTACTGGGCTCCTCCCGACAAGGACGCAGGATGATGATGTTGGAAAACCGGTGTATTGTATAGTTTGTATAGACAACGATACATGACCAGGTGCTATATGTGGACATGAAGGAGATCTCCCCTGAGTGTGGATGGCTGGTTCAACCCATGCACACTGATTGCTCAAGGTGCAACACGTGTGCAGCCTCACCCAGCCCCAGAGTCCAATCAGTCTGACTCTGGCCTGGTGAGGCTGCTTAAACCAGCCATCCTCCACATACCCCCAACACCACAGCTGGGGCCTCTCATGTGTGAGTCCTCCGAGTCACACATTATATTGAACAAAACAAGAACTAAAATGGAATCCTCCGAGGTGTGTATCTTCCACCCGTTGCCCTGTGATTCGTTTGGTGTGTGTGTGCGACAATTAATACTGATTCATAATACATTGCAACGGTAGACTTACCAAGTGCGTAAATCGCTTGTATGTGACATTTGTGATTGCCATTAACAAAAAGTGGTATACATCATTTGTCTACTCACACCAGCCGATATAGCCCATACAACATTACAACAGGACAAACACAAAAAACGGTAAACAGTCAAATCCTAAGTCCAAAATAAAGGGACTGTTGTTTTTTGCTTTTGTTAAGACTGTTCCCCGCCCTACAAGTCTGCCTGTGATGAGGCTCCAGGGACTGACCCTCTGCCCGCTGTCCTCCAGGCAGGGCCCTACGGGTCTGCCTGTGATGAGGCTCCAGGGACTGACCCTCTGCCCGCTGTCCTCCAGGCAGGGCCCTACGGGTCTGCCTGTGATGAGGCTCCAGGGACTGACCCTCTGCCCGCTGTCCTCCAGGCAGGGCCCTACGGGTCTGCCTGTGATGAGGCTCCAGGGACTGACCCTTTCCCCCCCCCATGTCCTCCAGGCATCCTACTGGTGGGGCCTCCGGGCACCGGGAAGACCCTGCTGGCGCGCGCCGTGGCCGGGGAGGCGGACGTCCCCTTCTACTACGCCTCTGGGTCGGAGTTTGACGAGATGTTCGTGGGCGTGGGCGCCAGTCGCATCAGAAACCTCTTCAGTGAGTTCAGCACCCTGTTCTGTTTCAAAGAGAATGGATACGTTGTTACAAAAATGTATGGACCAAATTGTTTGACAACCTTTCCTTGTTACAGAATAGTAGTTGGTGCTGTTTCTTTGACTGTTTAGTCATTTTTTTAGCAGACACTTTAATTCTGGAAAGCAAAAGGCACCTTGGAGAAAAGCTGCTTTTGTAACAGCCCAGAAAAAAGAATGCAGGAAGGCTGAACGCATATGGCGTAAAACAAAACTTCATATACACCATGACATCTATAAAGAGAGCCTCCGTGCTTACAATTTAGACTTAAAAAGCGCTAGAGAAACATTTTTCTCCAATATCATTAAAACCAATACTAATAATGCCAAAACCCTATTTGCAACTGTTGACAGACTGACCAAGCCCCCAACACAAATTCCACCTGACCTTCATTCCACTCAGAAATGCAATGAGTTTGCAGCATTTTATACTGATAAAATTGAAGGCATCAGACGCGCCATCAATGTCTCCACTTTAAACAAAAATGCTGGACTACCACCATATTCAGGCAAAAGTAACGTGGCAATGACATGCTTTAATGTCACAGACTCTAAAACTCTTGTGGAAACTGTGACACAACTGAAGCCATCCACCTGTTGCCTTGATACTTTACCTACCAACCACTTTAAGAATGTTTTTGACTGCCTAGCAATAGACATATTGCAAATAGTTAACAACTCTCTCCAATCAGGCACTTTCCCAAAAGCCTTAAAAACTGCAGTTATCAAACCCCTTTTAAAAAAGCGGAGCCTAGATGCCTCTGTTATTAACAACTACAGACCAATATCAAATCTACCCTTCATAAGTAAAATCATTGAGAAAATTGTCCTCCAGCAACTTAGTGACTTCCTGGCATCAACTGGTTGCTATGACACCTTCCAATCCGGATTTCGACCCCTTCACAGCACTGAGACCGCCCTTATTAAAGTTGTAAACGACATCCGTCTTAACACAGACTCTGGCAAAATCTCAATACTAATGCTACTAGACCTCAGTGCTGCATTCGACACTGTAGACCATACAATACTTTTGGACAGATTAGAAAACTGGGTGGGGCTTTCAGGCACAGTTTTAAATTGGTTTAGGTCCTACCTACAAAATAGGAACTACTTTGTTTCCATTGGCGACTTTGTTTCAGAATCAACAAACGTGACATGTGGAGTCCCACAAGGTTCGATCTTAGGACCCTCTCTATTCAACATCTACATGCTCCCACTAGGGCAAATCATGCAAAATAACAATATTGACCATCACTGCTATGCTGATGACACTCAAATCTATGTATCTCTATCACCAAATGACAGCCCATCAGCCCATAGATCTGTTGTGCCAGTGCATTGAGCAAGTCAAAAGACTGGATGTGCCAAAATTTCCTTCAACTAAATGAGGACAAAACCGAGATAATTGTATTTGGTGCTAAAACCGAAAGGCTTAAAGTTACCCAACACCTTCACTCTCTGTCCTTGAAAACCTCAATCAAAGCCAGAAATCTAGGGGTTATTATGGATTCAGATTTACATTTCGACAGTCACATCAAATCAGTTACAAAATCTGCATATTATCACCTTAAAAACGTAGCAAAACTTAGAGGGCTCATGTCTACCGAAGACTTACAAACACTTGTACATGCCTTTATCACTAGCAAGCTTGATTACTGCAATGGTCTCCTTACAGGTCTCCCAAAAAAAACTCTAAGGCAACTACAGCTTGTTCAGAATGCTGCTGCTAGAGTTCTAACAAAGACCAAAAAATGTGAACATATTACACCAATTCTTAAATCATTACATTGGCTCCCTGTATGTCAGAGAATTGATTTTAAAATCATGTTGCTAACCTATAAATCCCTACATGGTTTAGGGCCAAAATATTTAACTGATATGCTTCCACTACATAAGTCTTCTAGACCACTAAGATCCTCTGAGACCAATCTGTTAATTACCCCCAGAGTCAACACGAAACATGGGGAAGCAGGATTTAGTTACTATGCAACAAATAGCTGGAATAAACTCCCTGAGGATTTAAGACTTGCCCCAACTCTGACAGCTTTTAAAACAAGACTGAAGACTTTTATGTTTGCTTTAGCTTTCTGCTAAATCTTAAATCTACAATGCTTCTATTTTTATTTTTATTTTATTAGTAACTTTGCCTTTCTAAAATGCATTTTAATTAACTCTGCCTTTCTAAAATGTTTTTTTTAACTTTGCCTTTACTTTCTATCTATTTTACTTTTTACTTATCTATTATTTTATTTTATTGTATGACAGTGTTTATATGTGAAGCACTTTGAGTCTGCCTTGTGTATGAAAAGTGCTATATAAATAAAGTTGCCTTGCCTTGCCTTGCCTAAATAGGCGTGGCTAGATTTTAAGGCCATTTCTCAAGGATGTCTACAGGTAGATTGCTGACTTGGGTTCGAACCTGGAACCTTTTGGCTGGGAATAGACCAAGTCACACGCCATACCTCAGCCCTATATTGAACACATCAACTTGGTCCGGTCAGGCCAGTTCCACATTCAAATGGGTCTACCTATACTATGCTATCATGTTGCTATGCTATCTCAATGCTATGGCAGCCGTCTCAATGCTATGTGGCGACCTGTATATGCCCTACTATTTTGATGCTAAGGAGGCTGTGTCTTTGCTATGCGGCTATCTTCATGCTATGCTTTCTCACGCTATTGGAGCCCAAACAGGGGTTGCTCTCTGATAGCATATAAGCCCTCTGGTGTCCTTGTTCTCTGCAGAGGAGGCGAAGGCTAGCGCCCCGTGTGTGATCTTCATCGATGAGCTGGACAGTGTGGGAGGGAAGAGGATTGAGTCCCCCATGCACCCCTACTCCAGACAGACCATCAACCAGCTGCTGGCTGAGATGGACGGGTAGGTCCTCACACAGTCTCACATGGTACTCATATAGTCTCACATGGGCCACACATGGTATCATATGGTCCCCGCACGGTCTCATATGTTCTACTGTACTGATGACAAATGTCCCACACACAATGTTCTTTGTATTTATCTTTGAAACATTTAGCACTTTTATATTGAATTATAAAAAGAAAAAGTAATAATATCTAATATAATCTCCAATGTTTTTCTTTCCAGGTTCAAACCAAACGAAGGAGTCATTGTTATTGGTGCTACAAATTTTGCAGAAGCTTTGGACAGGTATGATTTGATTTATGATTAATTTATAAATTATGATTTTAAATGTATTCATATGTATTATTCATTTGCATTGCCGTGGATTCCACATGTTGATGCAAAAATTTGAGGTATTTTGTAATATCCTAACTTTATTTAAACCTTTTTGTGTGACAGTGCTCTGGTGAGGCCCGGGCGGTTCGACATGCAGGTCACCGTCCCCCGACCTGATGTCAAAGGTCGCACGGAGATCCTCAACTGGTACCTGTCCAAGATAAAGGTGGACCCTGGTAGGTTTCACCGCTAGTTAGCTTAGGTCCTAAAACCATTAAAGTGCTGAATATCCAGAGTCAAACCAAGCATTAAGGATGTTGTGTTGTGGTCCACTGCTCCTCCCAAACTCCTCCTAGGTTGTTCCGGGACTTTTACGTATAATTGGCAAAAGGTTAGGGACGTTAAGTTTCTGGAATTTCTTTGTGTAAATATAATTATTTAGCTTTTTATTTAAAAAAAAAGTATTTTTGTTTAATGTTTAATTAACATGATATAATGATTGATTTACCCTGAAAGGAAAAAGCCACTAAGGCAAGCCAATGAGAACGCCTGTCTTCTTTTTCTTGTGTAGTAGTGTGGAAGCTTTTTTTTTTTGTTCTCGCCGAGTCTTATCCCTCAGATCTAAACATCTTTTGTTCCTCCTCTGGAGTTAAAGACCGGAACCGTCCTCCATCACTGCCTCAACAAACTGCTCCAACATCTTTTTGTCTTCTGCTCCCCCTGATCTTCCTCCTCCTGCCCTCTTCTCCTCCTCCCTCTTCTCCCCCCACCCTCTTCTCTCTCCTCCCACGCTCTTCTCTCCCCTCCCACGCTCTTCTCTCCCCTTCCTCCTCCTCTCCTCTCTCCCCCACCCTCTTCTCTCTTCTTCCTCCCCCTCCCTTCTTTCCCCCACCCTCTTCTCTCCCCTTCCTCCTCCTCTCCTCTCTCCCCCACCCTCTTCTCTCTTCTTCCTCCCCCTCCCTTCTTTCCCCCACCCTCTTCTCTCCCCTTCCTCCTCCTCTCCTCTCTCCCCCACCCTCTTCCTCCTCCTCCCTCCTCTGACCCCACCCTCTTCTCTCCCCTTCCTCCTCCTTCTGCCTTCTTTCCTCCCTCCTCTCCCCCAACACTCTTCTCTCCTCTTCCTCCCTCCTCTGCCCCCACCCTCTTCCATCCTCTTCTCTCCTCCTCCTCCTCCTCCTCTCTCCCCCCCAGCGGTGGAGGCGGGGATCATAGCGCGCGGCACGGTGGGATTCACCGGGGCGGAGCTGGAGAACCTGGTGAACCAGGCGGCGCTGAAGGCGGCCGTGGACCTGAGGGAGCGCGTCACCATGAGGGAGCTGGAGTTCGCCAAGGACAAGATCCTCATGGGTGAGGACGCAGGCACACAGATGCAGGGGCACACGCACCCATATGCAGGCGCACACACACACACACACAGGCGCAAACACATGCATCAACACATATGCAGGCGCACACGTACACACACACACACACAGGCGGAAACACATGCACAAACACATATGCAGGCGCACACACACACACACACACACACACACACACACACACACACACACACACACACACAGGCGCAAACACATGCACAAACACCTTCTGTGGGGCCGAAAAATGTCTATTTTTTTATTCAATTAATTAGCTTATGTTTGAATATTTAGAATTGTATTCTGTGCAAGGTTATACAAAACTTTTTCATGATCTACATGTTAGTTAAAAGACCAATAATAGAAAAGGTCCATCTTCAAAGACGGTGACCTCATATCCTCTTCCTGCCCCAGGTCCGGAGAGGCGCAGCGTGGACATCGACACGAAGAACAAGGAGATCACTGCCTACCACGAGTCGGGGCACGCCATCGTGGCGTACTACACCAAGGACGCCATGCCCATCAACAAGGCCACCATCATGCCCCGGGGACCCACCCTCGGACACGTACGGCCATTTCCTGTTGCCTCACTTCCTGTCCCCTTTCCCAATGACATTGCCTAATCCTCTGTTGGGTTGCATGATGTTCTCGTGGCTTATTGCATTTCTATGAAGCCACACGGCATGTTTGCTTCACTGGAACTCTTTCTTGATGGTGGTTGGCTCGGTTAAAACCTCAACCAGAACCTGAGCCATCTTTGATTAGTCATTATTATTCTCATCCACAATGAAAATGTTTCCTCTGTTGACACATAGTATAAAACCAACACGCATACACATGTCACACAACAACTTCTCAAAGCAATGTCCATCTCAGCATGTGAAATAAGTGGCCAATAGGAGCACAATGCGCAGGAATATAAGTAATGGAGGAGGCGGGAATAATTAATTAATAAAAATTATTCTAACTTCCAAAAATAAATATTTTTAATGTTTTAATTATTTTTTTTAACATTTTGTCTTAGGTTTGCCTCGCTGTTGTGTGTTAACAGTATTGCAATTAATAAAATAATTTTTAATCCAAAATCGTTTATTGAGGACACTAAAGATCCCGGCCCCTAGGAAGGAACATGAACAGACCCTGAATCACATGGCTCTCTCCTCCCCCTCCCAGGTGTCCATGCTGCCGGAGAACGACCGGTGGAGTGAGACGCGGGCCCAGCTCCTGGCCCAGATGGACGTCAGCATGGGGGGCCGCGTGGCCGAGGAGCTCATCTTCGGAGACGAATACATCACCACGGGTACGCCCAGTGCCCAGTCATTAACCCCTTTAGACGCCCCACTCCACTGGGTCTAGCGGGGCAGGGACACTGTTCGGGTGGGTCTGCAGCCTCACCCGTAGGCATCCTAGCGCAGGACGCCCCTAGCCCCTACCTGCGCCTTCATAACTTGTACTTCACTCACTCAAAGTCGGTTTCAATGGAAGTGCTTACTAATTGCAAATTCATGATACAGATTTGTCGGTATATCTGGGTTAAAGCACGTTTGTATTTTATTTTCCTTCCTGCTTGCATCATGTGCAGCTACCAAAAGCATGTTTAACCGTCTCTCTCTCTCTCTCTTTCTCTCTTTCTCTTCCCCCTCCCTCCCTCGCTCCCAGGTGCTTCTAGTGACTTTGACGGCGCCACCAAGATAGCCAAGATGATGGTGACCCGCTTTGGGATGAGTGACAAGGTGAGGGGAGCTCCGTGTTGCAGAAAGGATTTGGGGGGGGGGGGGGGTGGTTGATGTTACTGTAATCTAAGACTAAACCTCTGCCTGTGGTCCTTAAGCTGGGGGTCATGACCTACAACGACCTGACCAAGCAGAGCCCCGAGACCCAGGCCGCCGTGGAACAGGAAGTGCGCGTCCTTCTTAAGGTGAGCCCACCTTCCGACGGTTGCCATGGTTATAGAGGTCACCAATTGCCAGCACTTCAATACTACAAGTATTGACATGAAGATTTGTAACTAATGAATACAATTCCGTCTTCTCTTGGCCTCCAGGACTCGTACGAGAGGGCCAAGACCCTCCTGAAGACCTACAGCCAGGAGCACGAGAACCTGGCAGGGGCGCTGCTCCGTCATGAGACCCTCGATGCCAAGGAGATCCGGCTGGTCCTGGAGGGCAAGGTGCTGGAGCACTGAACTCAGAGCCCCCCCACTCTTTCTCGTCTGGAAGCGCCGGCAACTCAGACTCACACCATCCTTTCTGTTTCCTTGTACGGAGTCATCCACTGTGCTCCAGGGTCTTTAGTCAATTAGTTATTTTATTTTCTATTTCTGTTGTCGGAGGTAACAGAACAGACTATAATTATTATTATGTTTTATTATGACACTTCTGGAAATTCTGCATTTAAAGGGGCCCCATTTTACCACCAGGTGTGATGTTGGTTAGTCATTACAAGCAACTTCAAAATCAATCCAGCATCTCTTTGGATGGACACTGCTACGTGTGACGTCACAAGTGGATGGATTCTAAAGTGGCTCGTAATGATCAACATTACAGCTGGTGGTCTAATAGGGCCCCTTAGATGGCAATTTTAAACACCTAAGTTGTAATTGGAAGACGCTTGTTGTTTTGGTTAATAACTGAAATTGTCAGTTATGTGTAAACCTAAAACAATATACATGATGCTAATATATATATATAGACTGTAAACCAACGTTATATTGCCATTCAAATGATTGTGGACATGCAACCATATTTTTAGAAGTTACAGAACGTGTTTTACCAAAAAGCTGCAGCAAAAATTCAGTTCCACTTGTCACCTTCATATTTTAGTTAGTGTTTTATTTTCCTCGGTTCAGCAGCATCTGCTGTGTTATTCGATTGTCCTTTGTATTTATACGTGCCCAAAGTGTGTCTTTTATTTTTCTCCTTCTTGCATCGTGTGCAGCTACCCATAGCTGAGCGAGAAGGGGTGTATATACTGTACCTGCTTGGAAAGGATTCGGCCCGTGCTTGTTTTTGTCTCCTAAAATAGGAAACAAGGTGCTGTGTCGTACATCAATAAAGGTTTTTAAACATGCCTTGAATGATTTCATCATGTCACGATGACTTCATCTTCCTGCAGGTTGTTCATAATGGGAAGACGATATCCATACAGATTCACAACTTGATCGACTAACCTTTCCATAAGAAGAAAATCCAACAGAGACCACTAGCAACTGGCTTGACTGAGCTATGCTCTTTTCCTGCAAGAAAATCAAAAGGAATCTTTTAATTCCCTTTTTGTCTGTTAATCTCTACATTTTTCGAGAACGTGAAATCATTAGCAGAATAATTCTATTGTTTTTCTGTTGGCAAAATGTAAATGTAGAGTAACATTTTACCTGAAGATTGCGATTTACATTTAAAGTAAGTTCCATACATAACTTCCTAAGGCCAGTGTCAGCTCTGACAAGAATGATTTATAGAGCCTTGGTAGGCAGCCTTATAGACATTGTTTCATGAAACGTAATGATCAGAAACCAGGATATAGTGACACGGGAAAGGAAGAGGATAATTGCAGCCTTTCTCCCCGTCCTGACAGCAAACCCTTCATTATCTCCTTGTACCAAACCAGCCGTTTAACCTCCAATTAGTGTATTAGGTTCCTAATGAAGATCTGACAAGATCTCTATTGTTGCTGCGCCTTCAGGCGGTCTGTGGTTTGAGATGGATGATACAAGCCACAGAGAATATAAAGAGGTGGTACGAACGTAGGATAACTAAAGCAGACAGACAGTGAACCATTCTGAGAACGGGTTGCTGTCAGGTCTAACTGAAACAGAACTCAATGACAAAATGGAGGAAGAAATCGCTGTGGTTGGGATTGGATGCAACTTCCCTGGTGGTGAGTGAATGCTTAATCTTTCAAGTGAATATGGAGTCTGAAATCATGAACCTAACTCTTAACTATGCTTTTAATGTTTTAGGGGAAGGACTGGACAGTTTCTGGAAGGTTCTTCTGGAGGGGAGGAACTGTGTGACTGATATACCGGAGGAGAGGTTTGACACCACAGGCTGGTTCTCTCCTGACGGTACCAGACCTGGTCGCACACAGACAACCAGAGCCGCCCTCATAGACGGGTAAGAAAATACATTAAAGCCCCAATAACTGTTCCCTACTTTGGGATTTAGTTGGCGCTCTTACCCCATGAGACCTGGAGTGAATGGTTCATAGATATGTCATTAAGGAGCAGGTTGGAGTCTGGGCTTCTTGCTCAAGGACGCCTACGGATACATTATAGTAAGGCTCAAACCCAGAACCTTCGGATGGGAACCAGACACCCTAACAACTAGATTATAAACATCAAGTCCAAAGCAGAACACACATCTCACCAGAAATGAATGTTGTTTTTATTCATACTGTTACTATTTGTCTATTGATACACATTGATCTCCTCCAGGTTCAATGAGTTTGACCACCGGTTCTTCGGCCTGGCCGAAGCCGAGTCAGACTGCATGGACCCCCAGCAGAAGCTGCTGCTCCAGTGTGCCTTCAGGGCCTTGGAAGTCTCTGGAACGCCCCTGGAAACGGCCCGCGGGAGCCGGACCGGCGTCTATATAGGTTAGCAGCGAACTCGATGTACCGTGAAACATGTACCTTGGGGGGGGGGGGCGGGTGTAACGTGACCCAGATGCTAATCGGCGCTGTGTGTATATAAACTATATTGTTACAGGGCTTATGAATAGGGACTACGAGACCATGAACAACAACGACGCCAACGCCGTTAACCATTACAGCGCCACGGGGGCGGCCATGAGCATCGCCGCCAACAGGATCTCCTTCACCTTTGACCTCACGGGGCCGTCCTTCGCCATCGACAGCGCCTGCTCCTCCTCGCTGGTGGCGCTGCATTCGGCATGCCAGGGCATACGGCAAGGTGAAGGATTGATTCAGTCAACCTCCTGTTGTGTTTAAAAAGTGTTGGGAGTATGAGAATGATACACATCCCCTTTAAAATTGAAGTATTTGTCAGATCTTTGCATTGGAATGTACATCACTATTACAGACCACTTATAGTAATGATGTTAGTAATAATATAACTGCATCCTTGGTTAATACTGGTTATTACTATCATTGAATGACTATTTAGTTTAATAAGAGGCTTTTATCCAAAGCTACTTACAGTGAATTCAGATACATGCCATTAAGGAGCAGGTAGGTGTGAGGGATCTTGCTCAAGGGGGCCTATGGGTAGACTTTCGACTCACTACCTTTTGTCTTGGAGTTCAACACCCTAACGGTTACCACTACGCCATCCTCATCTCACATCAATGACCTGTCCTCCACCTGTCCTCCAGGAGACTGTGAGATGGCCCTGTGTGGAGGGGTCAGCTGTATCATCGAGCCGCGCATGTTTGTGGCCCTCAGCAAGGCCAAGATGATCTCGCCGGACGGTACCAGCAAGCCTTTTTCCAGCAGGGCTGACGGCTACGGCAGAGGAGAGGGCTGTGGAATGGTCCTGCTGAAGCCACTTAAAGATGTGAGTACATTATTATATGTTTAAAGATCTATTAAAGATGACATTATACCACCGGGTGTGAGTGTGATTAGCCATCACACAGCCATCATTAGCCAAGCCGGCTCTTCTGACATCACAAGTGGGCGTGTCCACCTAGATGTGTGCTGGATAGATAAGTCTACCAGCCTACCCAGTGGACTGTAGCAAACGTTGCTCATCTATCCAGCACACATCTAGGTGGACATGCCCCCTTGTGATGTCAGAAGAGGCAGATTTTCAAAACAGCTTGTGATGGCTAATCACACTCACACCTGGTGGTATAATATGTCACCTTTAAGTAACATTGAACGGACCGTGTGGGAGCAGGATAATGTGTAGTGCCGTCTTTTTCCACCTGTGGTATGTATGCAAGGGTACTGTAGGCCGTATGTCTGATTTTATTCTTGAAACAGACATTTACAATAGACATTTTGAAATTGACAATAATATATATGTTAGAATATATTGTAAAATGTACAGTAAAATAGAGTACATGGGTTGTTGCAAAAATAGTGTCGCTTTGTGCATTCCATCTTTTCCATAGATATTTTGTGTTTATTTGTGGTTACTAAATAAACACACTGGGAGCATCAGCAACGTTGATGACTTTTTCTTTCCACTGGATGTGGCCTTCTGGCATTAACAATTGTGTCTAAAAGGAGCACTATTTGTATTTATCTATTTTTTACCGTTACTGAAATTCATTGTAAATCATTTCGGAGGATAGTGTCTGCTAAAATATTAGTAGTATAATTTTATATACGAATATGTCAAATGTTGAAAAAAAAAAGTTCAATTTATTCATGTCCATTTTGTTATGTATGTACATATCATGTACATATTGTTCATAAAAAAAGAAAATATAAAAAAGTAGTGTACTAGTAGTATACTAATAATTGTCTGTTGATTTTTCTTTATCTAGGCTCTGAAAGACTTCAACAATATTTGGGGCATCATCAGCAAAACTGCAGTAAACCAAGATGGCCGCTCCGTCACTCCCATCACTAAACCCTCGATGAGTCAACAAGAAGAGCTTCTGCGCAGGATCTACTCCCAGTCCGACCTGGCCATGGTCCAGTACATAGAGGCCCACGGCACCGGGACCCCGGCCGGAGACCCCACAGAGGCGGGCAGCATCTCCAACGCCATCGCAAAAGCCAAGCCTTTGGGCTCGGAGACGCTCCGTATCGGTTCGGTAAAGAGCAACATCGGACACACGGAATCAGCCGCGGGAGTAGCAGGTCTCATCAAGGTCCTCCTGATGATGAAGCATGAAACCATCGTCCCGTCCGTGTTCTACTCCGAGGACAGCGGCAGTGTGGACGCAGCAGCGCTCAACATAAAGATCCCCACAGAGCTGGAGAGGTGGGAGTCCAATGGGCCATCGGTGAGAGTAGCTGGGATCAACAGCTTTGGGTTTGGAGGCACCAACGCCCATGCAATTGTAAAAGACTACAGACAAACCTGGATCCCAAAGTCCATATATAAACGCTGTAAAGAACCCTTTGTGATTTCTGCAGCCTCTGATAAATCACTTATGCTGACCATTGCAGATGTTTCCCAGAGACTTTCTAGAGATCGCTCGGTTGACCTTAATTCCCTATTGTATACGTCAGCATGCAGGAGAAGTCATGATAAACACAAATACAGGAAGGTCTTCCGAGTGTCCTCAATCTTGGATTTAGAGCAACAACTTGCATCTGCACAGAACAAGAAGGTTGACTCCACCAAGCCGGACACACGAGTGGTGTTTGCGTTTTGTGGTAACGGGGTCACATACCGGGGCATGTGCAAGCAGCTCTTGGAAGAGGAGCCGAAGTTCAGAGAGAAGGTCAGAGAAGTTGAAAAACTATTCCAGAGTTTAAAAAACATCAGCATTGTCCAAAAGATTACAGACGAAGATGACAACGATGATTTCACAAAGCCTGATGTAATCCAGCCAATGCTCTTTGCCATTCAAGTTGGCATTGCCAGACTTCTGAAACATTGGGGCGTCAAGGCTGACGTGGTGCTTGGACACTCTGTCGGAGAGGTTGCTGCAGCTCACTATTCAGGCCTTCTTACTCTGGAGGAGGCTGTGAAAGTGGTGCACTACCGATCCTCTCTCCAGAGCAGAGTCACCGGAGGCAAGATGCTTGTTGTCAGTAATCTGGCTGTAGCCAAAGTCTTGGAGCTCCTCCCAGCCTACTCTGGGAAGGTTTGTATTGCAGCTTTCAACAGTCCTCTGTCCTGCACTCTGTCTGGCAATGTGGATGCCATTATGGCCCTTCACAAGAGGCTGGAAGCCATGGTAACAGACACAAACCTCTTCCTCCATATCTTGGATGTCCAAGCTGCATATCATAGTCACATGATGGACCCCATTCTAGGAGACCTTGAGAAAAACATAAACCGTTTGGCTGTAGGAGATATGGACTGTGAGCTTTACTCCACTGTGACTGGGGACAGGTGTTCGAACAGAGATTTTACCACAGGCCAGTACTGGGTAAAGAACATAAGGCAGCCGGTTTTATTTGAACAAACCCTAAAAGCTTTGACCAGCAACACACAGCAGGCGAGAAGGCATCTGGTCTTTGTGGAGATTGGACCTCGCAGAGCTCTGCAGAGGAACATCCTGGAGACTCTGGGAGAGGACACTATGGTCTTTACATCAGTTCAGCCACAGAGAGCTTCTGAGTCCATGTTGTCCACAGTGTCCAGACTATTCGAACTGGGTCTTCATGTCGACTGGCATCTGTTTTATAGTGGTAGAGAGACATTGCCCACAGAGTTTCCAGTATACCAGTTTGATAACTCGAAGAAAGAATTGCAGTTTAAAACCAGAAGAAAAGACAATGAATCAACCATATTATCTCACCATCTTGTTGTATCCAAAACACTCCAGGGGGATAACAGAGAGTACAAGTTCAACATCTCCTCTGAGACTTCCCCTTATCTTTGGCAACATAAGAACAATGGTGTTGCCATCGTACCAGGATCACTATATGTTGAGCTTGCTTTTGCCTCAATAATGGAAAGTCTGAGCAAGGCAAAGGTACCAAGCACAAAACTTCTTGTGAGTTTATCTTTTAACAATCTACTTGCACTCAACTCTAACTCGCAACCAATCCAAGTAACTCTGGAGCATGAGAAGAATGAGGGTACATTTCGTATAGTGTCTTCTTCAGCAACACATGCATCAGGCACATATCGCAGGACATCCAGCCAGCTGCTGCTAGAAGAACAAACCATTAACCCTGGAGTCATTCGGCAAAGGTGTAAATCCATCATCAACAGAGAAGAGATCTACTCGCTCCTTTCTCAAGCTGGGTTTGAGTATGGTTTTGTGTTTAGACAGCTTGAAGAAGTGCATTTCGGAAACCAATCCAAGGAAGCAGTAACAGCTGTTTGGGTTCCTGATGAGATCGCGACACAGCTGCAGCAGTTCTTCCTCCATCCAGTGGTGTTGGACTATTTCCTCCAAATGACGGCAGTAGTAGCAACCAAAGGCAAATCTCTCAGGCAGGGATTCCCCACAGCTGTGGGTTGCATAGCCATATCAGCGCCACTTCAGCAGGAAATGCTAATTTACTTAAGAGCCACTCAAGAAACCCAAGACTTCATGGAAGTATGCGGTTGCTTTGCGAGTAAAGACGGGACAGTGCTGGTAGAACTTAAGGACGTAAGGATTTCATTTCTGAGCTATGGGGCCGATGTTGTGGAGACCTTGTTCTTCCAAAACAAAATAATCTCAACTACTGAAGAGCTTGACTTGAATCATCAAAAGAAAGCTCTGGTATTTGAAGACCAGCTAGGGATTGCCAAAGCTCTAAGTCCATATCTACATCCAAAATCTACCTTCATTACCAACAAAGAGCAGTGGTTATCAAACAAGCTTCAGCACCTTGTTCTTCACTCACAGAACACTGAAGATGATGTAGAGGAGGTCTTATTTATGTGTGGAGCTCAGGATGTCAGTCATCTTTCCCCTGAGAATGTATCATCCTCCTTGGTAGGCTGCTGTGAGCTGTTCCGAGAGGTGGTTCTCGCCTTAAAGGAAAGAAAACGCCCTTGCACAGTCCGGGTCATAACCTATAGAGCTGCAGAGAGGACTGTGGACCACATCAGTCCCGGCTTTGTACTTTCTGGCATGTTGAGAGCGTGTGCAGCTGAGGTCACAGAGCTCTCCTTCCAGTTGGTTGACCTGGCATCTCTGACCTGTGAAGACATTCAAACCCTGGTGCACGTCATTAACACCTGCAGGCACCAGGAGGTCATGATCTGCCAGGGTCATGCTTCATTTACAAGAATAGCAAGAACTCCCATAAGTGATGCCACATTCACGTGCACTGTACCTCCAAGGGACTTTGTCCTGATGACAGCTGATCCTTATCGAATGCTAAACTTGTCTGCCATGCCCACCGAGGCTCAACCAAATCCAGTCCAAGAAAGATCAGTGGAGGTCCAGCTCACCAAAGTATGCACGCATTCATCTGATTACTTCCCTGTAAGCTCTTTTCATTTAGACTTTGGCGAGACAATGTATTGGAACAAGCACACCTCCCAGAATCATATGCTTCTAGCTTTGGATTTCAGTGGCATTGTGACCACAAGAGGGAGTCGGGTAGACAAGCTGAAGGTGGGAGACCACGTAGCATGTTGCTATCCGGTGGGTGCCACGTCCAAAGTAGTCGTACCCGAAGCAGCGTGCTATGACACGGATACACTTGGATTCCTGAGGGAGACACCCTGCTTGTCCTACTTTGTGCTGGCATGGGAGGTCTTGGAAAGAATTGCACCTCTTGGTAAACACCAGACGAGGTTGGCCATCATCTCCTCCAAGCCAGCCTCCGGTTTGCTGAAGGTTTTGGTTTGGACGGCTAACAGGGCAGGGTGGCGCGTTGTCTGTAGGCCACAGTTCACAAGTGACCTGCTGAATAGCGATCGCTGCGATGCATTTGTATTCCTGCCACCTTATAACCAGTCTTGGTGTGGAATTTGTAAAACAGGGGCGAATTTGGAGAGACATATGATCTTTGTGTGTAATGATCAAATGTCTTCAGCATTGGCAAACATCTTCTCATGGGAAAGTGAAGACACTCATGTGCACAAACTAAATGTTTCCCATGTGTTGCAGCGGTCCAATCTCAAAACAAAGAAAGGGAAGATATTTCGCTGGCTACTCTCTCTAGGCTTGAATAACATGGATCTTAAAACGACCACATTTCAGTTATCAGGCAGACAAGATAGTCAGACTTGTGAAGATGTTGAGTCCTACTTCACGACTGGCACCATTCAGCAGGTGGCTTTAGACCATGGTGGCCCAAGGTCACAGGACTGTCCCTTGTCTGTTATTCCTTTTCATATGAAACCAGAGCATCTCTTTAAGAAAAACGGCATCTACATCGTCACCGGAGGACTCTCAGGCTTGGGACTGGAGACGGTCAAGTTCATCGCCCATCACGGCGGAGGTTGTATCGTAACTTTATCCAGAAGAAACATCTCAACCGAAATGCAAACAGAAATGGAAACCCTCCAGAAGAGATGCGGCGTGACTGTCATGAGCATTCAATGTGACGTTTCGCTTTCTACACAGGTAGAGGAAGCTATCACAACTATTGTTCAGAGTTTCCCTGCATGGTCAATCAAAGGAGTATTCCACAGTGCAGCTGTTCTGCACGATGCTCTAATTGAAAACCTGGACCAGTCTCTCTTTCAAAACGTGTTCAGGCCAAAAGTGAACGGAGTCCTCAACCTTCACTATGCTACACTTCATAACAAACTTGACTACTTTGTGTGTTACTCCTCCATATCTTCCTTCATTGGCAACACCTCGCAGTGTAACTACTCAGCTGCAAACTCCTTCCTGGACATGTTTTGTCATTATCGGAGAAACCTGGGACTGGCAGGGCAGTCCATCAACTGGGGACCCTTGAACCTGGGACTCCTCTTGAACAAAGACCACTTCCAACGGTTCCTGGAGACCAAGGGGATGAGGATTATGGATGTCATGGAGATTCACAAATCTCTGGAGAAGAGTCTCCAGATGAATTACCCACAGCAGGTGGTCTGCAAGTTCAACTTCAGTACTCTAAGAAGGCACGTTCTCTCCCAGAATTCTTCCCTGAGAGAACGCCTATCGGATCTGTTGGAGTTTGAGCCGACCGACGACCTGTCCATCGAGCCAAGGCTTCAACCTTTGTCTTTGTTACACAAGAATTTGAGGACCATGCTGAGCAAGATTAGCAATTTTATCACGGATGAGTTGGATGATGATGTGACTCTGAGTTCTCTTGGAATTGACTCCATGTTGGCCATGACTCTGCAGAACCAGCTGTTCCAAGATACAGGTGTGACCGTTCCTCTGGTGAGAATACTGGATCCCAACAGCACACTGACTACACTGATGACCATTTTGAGTAAAGGTGCATAGGAAAGAGGTTTCAAGTCAGTACCAACCAATCCAAAGTGCTTATCCTAAGTGACTTGCAGTGAAATATTTAAGATACATGTTTTTTTAAGAAGCAGGTAGTGGTTAGCTTCAGGCTTAGGGATGACTACTGGTAGACTGGACATTTGCAATATAACCTAGAACCTTTTGACTTACACTATTGATTATTTGTACTGATTTGTATTATGTATTGTGTTATGATTTAAATGTTGATTAAAGTCCTGTACATTGTATTGCTTTGTATACTAGTCAATTAGATGTTGTTATATCAACTGTTTTGTGGAAACATTATTTTGGTAAGCTACAGTAATTCTAGTGTTGTGTAGAGAGCTTGAAGACATGTAATGAAACTCAGACTCAGAAATCCTATTTAATATTATTCTGGCCCACCTATTATTAAGATATTATGCTATTATGCTAGTGTTTTTGTGCTATTTATTCACACAGCCATGATCATAGTCTTTTCATAAATCAGAATTAAAAATTTACTATTGTGTTTGTTATTTTTCCTTGTCTAACCATTTTTAAACAGGAATCCATCTCTATAAATAAATATAGCGTCCTAAGACCACAACTCCAAACCTGCAGTAAACTGAAAGCATTAATAGTTATATCAATAAAGGGAGTAGTTTGAAAGTAAAATATATAACTTAAATAAATACAAGCATATTAATCATGTTTACTGATGTTCTTTCGCAACGCATTCAAATGATTCAATTGGGATTATTTTTACAACTATGAGTCATATTAACCTCATACATGGCAGAACGCCCTTGCCTTTCCTAATTAGAAGATGAGAAGACATTTTATTGACTTGGCTATTAATGTTGAATAATTCCAGGAACTACAGCATGATAATAATCTAATATTGCCTTATCATTGAAGGGACCAAAACAAAATGGTTTTGTTCAAAACTGTGTCAAAGCGGGTTCATTTTAGTGTCTATATGAATGGTTTTGATGTGAAAGACACCATGTTAAAACTATAATGCAATATAGTGAGTAGCCGAGATAATTAAAAAGAAAAGAAAAGTGATCTTTGTGATCTTTGTTGGCACAGATGGTAAAAAAAAATGCTTGTACCATTGTACCTAATGTCCTATTTCAAAATGTGGAGGGAAAATGTCCCCACCGTCCCCGTCCCCCATACATTGAGTGTAGGCCTTTCATTGAGTTGGTTAACTTAAGCTTAACTCCCCATTTATGTGTATTATACAGCATTGTATAAGGGTAAGGCTATTGTTCAATCTATTCAAATCATACATTAAAACTTTTGGATTGACAGAAGGTCAAGAGCTCTTTCACTTGAGCACTTGCTGTTCGCTCGCTGAGTCAAGACGCTATTATATTGAACAGACGATGCCTGTTAAAGATAACATGTAGGTCTATATCACTAGAGCCTATAGTGGGATGCTGAAGGCACATTGCTATGGCTTTAGATTGAAATGTAAAGAGCCTTTCATCCACTATTAGACATGCTCCGTGGTGCATGCACTTCGGTTATCACCTTACCCCCCTACCCCACCCCTCTCTTTTTCCCCCATACATGCATACTCTATCGGTCTCTACCCCTCTCTCTCCACCACTTTCTCTCTATCCCTCCCTTTCTCTCTCCCATGCTCTCTGTCTGTCCCTCGCTCGCTCTGATTGTGATCATTTGATGGTTTGGTTTGGTTGATGATCAAGGCTGACTTTGGCATGCCAATGATAAAAGCCTAGGCCTACAAGTTAAACACAGTTTGTGATTTATATTATTATAGGCCTTATTGGTCTAAGAATAAATGTGTAAAGATACAGGAAAATGAATGACTTGATCTATGACAGACTTTATGGTTAAATATTAAATTTCTTACCTTTGACAAAGTCAAGTGTTAGATTAGACAGTAAAAACATTGAGTTCTTCATTGAGCCATAAATTGGTTGTAGGACGGTTCCTTCTTGCAGAAGGTTTCACAGTAATATGGCTTTGAAGCCAAGTGGAGTGCTTTTCCACGCCAGTGTGGTGTGGAAATATAATATTCTTATATTCATAGTGATGATAAAATTTAATTATATATTTGAACAATGGTTCACACATGAAGGATTGTTTGAGTTTGACAAACAATAATAATATCATGATTAAATATTTTCTCAGGCCAGATAGCTTTTTTTGTACTCTGACGATCATAATAATATAATATTTATTACATATTTTATCACAAGTTTATGTAAACCATGTCTGTTATCATAAAACACCTACGGTGTTATCAACCTTGAAAGACTTTGCCAACATGATAAATCTGATTATGAAAAAAGATTGATGATGGCACTGATTGCATGGCAATGGTCAGTCAAGGTTGTTTCTTTCCAGACTAATAAATCAGATAATTGTTTGTTTAGAGTTTAGAGTTTAAAGGCAGAGGTAAGGAATGCCAGCTGAAGGTTGTCTCTATAGTCTTCTTTCAGACTGGGAGCTTGATTTAAAAAATAGCAGTGACAAATAACCGGGAAACAGGAACAGGAAATGAATATACAAACAATATATAAACATTTTCAAACGTTTACAAACAGCCGACATGGCATAATGGAATAAATTATGTTTAGCAGTTTACTCATCTTCAAATGAAATCCAATACAGTACACAATTACAATAGAAAAATAGCAACTCTTTAAGACTGTGATTCTTTTTAATAACAATAATTAGAACAATCTCTTTGCAAAATACTGTACATATTATCCTGGCTGTACTGTCTGACAATAACCATGAAGCAGAACTCAGGATGAATTTGGGAAACATTTGAAGAGTAAGAGTAGAAGAAGTAAGAGTGACATCAGTACCTTTAGCGTTGGTACTGATCAGATAAAACACAAAAGGAGACATTACAAAATAACACTTGTCCTAGAGTCAAGAAAATTAAATGAAATTTCTATAATAGAAAATAAAATAATTAAAAATTGACTACATTAATATCCTGAAAAAACATAATACATTTCTCTAGTACTGAGATACAAAATATGTAAAAAAATAGTAAGATTAACTTGTTATATGCCTCTGTACTATCTACAATTTACTTATTTAGAATTTTGTGGAGCCATTGTCTATGTCCTCAATATGAGGAGAACCGTCCTCGTCTGATGTTTGACCTGTCTCCTCCTCGTTCAGGATATCTGCCACTGTTGAAATGGTAGAATTGGGGTCCAACAGTTTAACAAGGGGCACATTTACACCTCTCTCTTGAAAGATGAGATTTTGCAGAGTCATAGCCTGCATCGAGTCAATGCCCAGAGATGAGAGTGGAAGGTCATCTGTCAATTCGCTCTGGTCGATGCCGATAGTCTCGCTGATTAGAGATTTGACATATATTTTTGGAGGGACTGGGCCTTTTTGGTTTGACTGGGATTCCTCGACTTTGGACTTTTGAAAAGCATCTTCTACAAGTGCGGACATGCGCATCGTCAAAGCAGCGTTCTGCGAGAGGATATTGTACCGGATGTTTTTGAAGTGGAACCTGCATACAGCTTGCTGAGGTCTGTTCAGGAACAGGCACTGCTCCAAACTTTTGTGCACCTCGGGCACCTCCAACACCATCATCCCCTTGGCCTCCAAGAATCTTTGAAAGTGTTCCTTGTTCAGAAGCAATCCAAGGTTCATCGCTCCCCAGTTGATTGACTGACCAGGCAGGCCTAGCTTCCGTCTGTATTGGCAGAACGTGTCTAGGAAGGTGTTGGCAGCCGCATAGTTTGTTTGCGATGCGTTTCCCAGGAAAGACGAGATGGAGGAGTAGCACACAAAGTAGTCCAACTGGCAGTGAAGCGTAGCATGGTGCAGATTCAAAGCACCGTTCACTTTGGGTTTCAGAACCTTTTCGTAGAGGGATCGGTTCAGGGTCTCAATCAGCCCATCGTGTAAGACAACTGCACTGTGGAACACTCCTTTGATTGGACAGCCTGGAAACCTTAGTCCAATTGCACCGATAGCCCTTTTTACATGCTCATAGATAGACACATCACACTCCATGGTTGTGATGCATGTGCTACATTGTTTCTCTATGGTGTTGAGCTCTTCCTGTACTTCTGACGTAGGTTTGCTCCGTGAGAAGATTACAACATAGCCTCCGCCTCTCTGAGAGATGAACTTGACAGTTTCCAAGCCCAGTCCAGACAGACCACCTGCCACTACGTAGATTGAGCTTTTTCTAAAAAGCTTTTTTTTTTTTTGCACCAAAGGGATTTCGGAAAGTGTTCCCTTGAGATCTTTAGCCAATGAAACCACCGGTAAAGAGATTTTGGTGAAGTATGACTCCACGCTCATCGGTAGGATATTGACGTTTTTGAAAGTCACACTCTGAAAGGTAAAGTTCTCGAAACCAAATGCTTTCCGGTCGAACTTCATGGATTTAAGCCAATGCTGTATATGTGGCCTCTGTGCACTCAAGTTTCCCTTTTGAAGAATTGCTGGCATTTGAATGATTTGCACATGGACACGATCCTTTACACCTTGAGACGCTTCTTGAGCCAGCAGACACTTGGACTGAGACTCACAGATGACGACAACATTGCAAACTCCAGGAATATTGGCACTTTTAATGATGACCGACTCATTAAATGGCGGCAGAATGATACAAGCATCCACTTGGTTCGTATCCACTAAGGATCCATTGGACTGTGTGCCAACTATAACGGTGAACCCTGATTTGTAAGATGTGAGGGCCAAAACTTTGACCAGAGCAGAGTCGCGAACAGAAGAAATGATTGCGAGGTGATGTTTGGCTCTGGGCAAGGCTCTATGTATGATCTCCCATGCTAGCACAAAGTACGAAACGCAGGGTGTTTTGCAGAGGAACGGGAACCTTTTAGTTTTGTAGCACACCTCCTCTGGAACTGTGATCTCAGTGGCTGCAACTACAGGATAACAGGAGACAACATGGTCGCCAACCTTCAGCTTCTTTACGTTCTTCCCAACTGCTGCTACAGTACCACTGAAATCCAGAGCGAGCAACTGGTGATTCTGAGATGTGTGCTCGTTCCAGTAGATGGTGTGTCCAAATTTGAAGT
Source organism: Micromesistius poutassou (assembly GCF_964030765.1). NCBI lineage: Eukaryota > Metazoa > Chordata > Actinopteri > Gadiformes > Gadidae > Micromesistius > Micromesistius poutassou. The sequence goes on along the minus strand of NC_140281.1, from coordinate 16,187,532 downwards.
GTGAATCAGTTTGAGGAAAGTAATCAGATGAATGAACGCATATCTTACTGAGGTTAATTTTAACTGATGTCTCGTTGATTGGTTGATCCTCAGATGTGTCATAAGGAATGGCACACAGGCTAGTTACTGCGTAAGCATCATCTGTGTTTAGGACACAAGGCTCAGACAATGGAGAGCAGAAACTGTCCTCTGAGCTGTCAACCACTTGAACAGGGGTACGTACAATTGAAGGCTTCAAAATTACCCCATCTTCTACCAACAACTCTGGATAACGCCTGCAGGGATAGGACTTCAACACCTGGCCTAGGGCTGCAATGTCTTCAGCAGAAGTTGAATTTATATCAATCAGCTGAAAGGAGAGATTTGGGATCTCTGCAGCGAAAGACCTCGTCATTCCCGAGAGGGAAAAGCCTGCACTGATGTGATCTACCGTGATGTCAGCTGAGCGGTACGTTATTGCACGGATTGAGTGTGAAAACTGAATCTGCTTCAGCTGAAGAACTACTTGTCGGTAGATCTCACAGCAATCCACTAGATTTTCGAGGACCTCGTCTGGTGCTAATGAGGTCAGGTCTTCTTTACCCCACAGAAACAAGACCTCATCAAAGGTTTTCTCAATATCTGTGATCTTTAGGTTGGCCAACAGAGAAGGGAATCCATCATTTAGAATTTCCCTTGAGTGTGAGAGAGAAATGTATCTAGATCCGGGGTCAATGTGTTGTTGTAACCTTTTGGATATCCCTAAGCTGTCACAGAAAACCAGTGCCCTAGGAGGTAGAGAAGACAGGAATTCTTCAGAGACTAGATTGTAGACATTGTGGTAAAAATACTCCTCAACCACATGGGAGGAACTCCCCAGATATTTGATCATCACATGCTTAACCTCAACCAACACCCTACCATCTTCGTCAGTGATGCAGCCACACACTTTGAAGTCATCAACGCCCACAGCAGTAGCCCTGAGATATACAACCATCTCATCCTGCAGGGGTTCAAACACGGTCAGACTCCCTATTTTGGCAGGAAACCCTGGCCTGCCAGCAAATGCATGTGCCACTGTTACCGGCAGGAGTTGCATCAGGAGATCGAGTATAACGGGATGTATGCAGTACTCATGCAACTGTGACTTCAATTCTTCCGGTACTGTGATATGTGAGTATGCCTCCATTAATTCTTCTCCATAATGTACATCTCCTTTATTGTGGAAGACATCCCCGTACTGAAAGCCGCCTTGTGACAGATATCTGTAGAATTCTTCACAACTTACTACAGAATTGCATCTTTTGTAAATGGAAGTTAAGGAGATCATTGGCTTTAAACCTGCCTGCTTGCTAAATACTGTTCCTGATGCGTAGACAGCAGCTGAGGAGAATACAGTGAAACTAGTTTCATTCTCTGCACACTCTAATTGTACTTTCATTTCTGGCGCCTTCTGGGCTAAAACAAACGGACTTTGAAAGTTGACACTAAGCTGAAGTGAGTTGAGAGGAACTTTTGGTTTGGCACTCGCCATGAAAGCAGACAGTCCCAGCTCTGCATAGAAGGAGCCTGGGATGATGGGTATGCCATTGTGTTTATGTTCCTGCAGGTAAAAGGATGTGTCGGACCATAAATTGCAGCTGAACACATTGCCGTCGTTGCCAGTTTGACAGAGGATGGGGTGATTGCTTGGTGTGTTTTTCTGCGCTGCTCCAATGATCACATCCCTCTCGGAGCAATCAAATTTGTACCTTGGGAAAGGCAATGGGTTGGTCTCACAGCCTCTATAATGCTGGTCCCAGTCTACATGAACCCCAACTTCAAAAAGCTTAGAAGGAATACTGAGCATTGTCTCGTGGTCCTTCTCTGGCAGGACAGAGGCAAACACAGGGGTGTTGTTTCCCAGTGTTTCTTGGATGTTTCTTTGCAAGGCCCTCCTTGGACCAATCTCAACACACACTATGTTCTTTTTCCCTTTCGCTGCTGAGCTAACTGCGTGGTGAAAGTACACCGGGTCACGGATGTTTCTAGCCCAGTATTCTCCTGTGCTGAAATCAGGATGTGAAAACTCCTTGCCTGTCACAGTAGAGAACAACTCAGTCTCAAGTTTGTTCACGCCCAAAGAACCGATACTCTCACCAAGCTCAGACAATATCGGATCCATCATATAGCTGTGGTATGCAGCAGGGACATCCAGTATGCGCAAGAAGATATTTTGACCATTGGCTGAGGCCTTGAGCTCATCGTGGATGCTCACTATCGCTCCTGAATCCCCTGAGAGAGTGCAGGACTGGAGACTGTTGAAGGCCGCAATGCATACTTTGTTAGCATGCGGTTGAAGAATATCCTCAACATCTGATACTCCCATGTTACTGATAACAAGCATCTTCCCTCCTGTTACACTGCATTGGAAAGTACTACGAGTGTAGATTACTTTAGCTGCTTCATATAGGGAAAGCAGACCGGAACAATGTGCAGCAGCAACCTCACCAACAGAATGTCCCAGAATGGCATCAGGCTTGACTCCCCAGTGCTGGAGGACAGTGAATATGCCAACCTGAATTGCAAAGAGAAGAGGCTGGACTACGTCTGGTCTGGAAAAGTCACTACTCTCCAACTCACTCTCAAGGTAGTCCATGATGTCCAGTGTCTTGTTGCTGAACATGAGAAAATGTTCCCCAATCTCTTGGATTTTGTCCCTGAATACAGTCTCGTGTTCCAGAAGCTGTCTGCACATGCCATGGTAGGTGACTCCATTGCCACAGAAGACAAACACCAACCGTGGATCAGAGTAGGAAGGGGAGGTCTTTTTAGTGAGCGTGGACTGGAGCTGGTCTTTCAGATCCTCTAAGGACGAGGTTAAGAGGGCCTTCCTGTATTTATGTTTTATATGGCTCCTCCTACAAGCCGACGTATAGACGAGACACTCAAGATCAATTTCACTCTGAGCATTGATCTGTTCGAGGGTGTCTTCAATCATCCATGAAAGGGATTTTAATGAATTGGCAGACACGACAAAGTACTTGCTTACCATCATCGCCTTACAGGTTTTCGTGGAGTGAAGCTTCTTGTGTTGTTTAACAATTGCATGGGCATTGGTTCCCCCAAACCCAAAGTTGTTAACTCCAGCTAGACGTACTCCAGAGCTCTTCCAAGTCTCCGGCTCTGTGGGGATCTTTATGTTGAGCGCTGCTGCGTCCACACTGCCGCTGTCCTCGGAGTAGAACACGGACGGGACGATGGTTTCATGCTTCATCATCAGGAGGACCTTGATGAGACCTGCTACTCCCGCGGCTGATTCCGTGTGTCCGATGTTGCTCTTTACCGAACCGATACGGAGCGTCTCCGAGCCCAAAGGCTTGGCTTTTGCGATGGCGTTGGAGATGCTGCCCGCCTCTGTGGGGTCTCCGGCCGGGGTCCCGGTGCCGTGGGCCTCTATGTACTGGACCATGGCCAGGTCGGACTGGGAGTAGATCCTGCGCAGAAGCTCCTCTTGTTGACTCATCGAGGGTTTAGTGATGGGAGTGACGGAGCGGCCATCTTGGTTTACTGCAGTTTTGCTAATGATGCCCCAAATATTGTCATGGTCTGCCAAGGCCTGTTAAAAATATAATACATTGGTTATTATTAATAGCATATTTTATATAAACCGTTATATTATACATAGTAATTTGACGGTTATTAAGAGTATATAAATTCATTAAAGTAATCAATTCAACTTGCATAAAAGTAAAACAAAGGTAGCGGCAGGGGATGCAACAACTTTTTAAACGTTTAATACCTACACAAAGTTTGTTTTGTGTAGGAACTTTTTGTGTGCAGTTATTTACAAGCAGTTATTGAAACTGTACTTTGGTTCTTCGACTATTAGTCATGTGGCCCTTGAGCATAGTTGCACTTTACCATCCTAATAAATACAAATTTTACCCTCTTTATTGCATAGTCTGTATTTTTATTACATTTATTACACCCTGGGTAAACTTTAGGTCTCATATTTGTGTTTGGTTGCTGAATCTCCAACGCTGCCACCATCTTAACTGGTTTGAGCATGTTTAAACACATCAGCTTCTTTCGAAAAAACGTTGAAAGATAACGTAACTGAAGGTTCAACGTTGGTACCTTCTGAAGCGGCTTGAGCAGCACCACTCCGCAGCCCTCTCCTCTCCCGTAGCCGTCGGCCCGGCTGGAGAAGGCCTTGCTGGTTCCTTCGGGGGAGATCATCTTGGCCTTGCTCAGAGCCACAAACACCCTGGGCTCAAAGATGCAGCTCACCCCCCCGCACAGCGCCATCTCACAGTCTCCTGGAGACAGAAGAGAGAGCCGGTGTCAAAGGTTTCTGGAGGAAATGTAAGTGTGCAAGTTCAGTTCTAGTTGAGAATACTGCACAAATGTAAATCATGTCCCTCTCTCTCTTGCTCCCTGAGACACTTATATATCTCTTATCAGCTCTATTTATCTCCCTGTCTCTATCGCTCCTGCTCCCTCTCTCTGTTGATATCGGTCTCCCTCTCCCCGTATCTCTCTTTCTCTCTCCATCTCTAAAACATCAAAAGAAAAACCTAGAGAGGGCCTTAGACCACTAATTCATCCAACAGCTTTTAACCGTTCGTTTATCTCTACAAAGGTATAGGTATATGGTCCATACAGACCGTGTACACACACACAGTACATGTCAGCATTGACACACTGTTCATAGGACCACCACAGACCTTGTTTGATGGCCTGACAGGCCAGGTGCAGAGCGACCAGCGAGGAGGAGCAGGCGCAGTCGATGGACAGCGAGGGCCCGGTCAGGTTGAAGATGTAGGACACCCGGTTGGCTGCAATGCTCATGGCCAGGCCGGTGCCCGTCCAATGGTTGATCACACTGGGGTGCATGTGTGCGGCAGACTGCTCGTAGTCCCTGTTCATCAGACCTGGGAGGGAGGGACATAGACAGACAGAGAGCGAGGGAGAGAGAGAATACCACTGTTAATAGCAAGAAAGTCTGGAGGTGGTGAAGATGGTGAACCCCTGCCTCCTCTTTCAGATACCGGTAAGAATTATATGAATATTCAATGTGGCTTGGCTGCATTTAGGAGGATTTGTGGTAGATTTCGCCCCATAACTTTATTGTTTTCATACTTATAAGTATAGAGATCAATGATCAATTCAATTCAAGTTTTTTATGAATGTCGAATTCGAAAGATAACAAAAGGTTGAGTTTTGTCACATTTTACCTCCGAAACGTCAAGTGAAACATACAGGAGTAGCCGAAGAGTTAAACAGAATTTAATTTGCCCGGATGTAATCCAATACGTCTGTTTCATCTTCCTTCATCTCACCGAAGAACACTCCGGTCCTGGAGCCGCTGGCCTTCTCCATGGGCAGCCCGGCGTTCTCCAGGGCCCGGTACACACACTGGAGCAGCTGCTTCTGCTGGGGGTCCATCTGCTCCACCTCGCTGTCACTGATACCGAAGAGCTTGTGGTCAAATTCATTGAACCTGGAGAAACCCAGAGCCCCAAAGAAAGCTGGTTAGGTCAGTTATGAAACAGATATGGATGTATTTTCAGTGTGTATCTACGCTTTTTGGTGGAGGATTTTATCCAAAGCGTCTTTCACTATCATAAGTGCCGTGTTTATTCTTTCTGTTTCCAGTGGGGATTGTTTCTGATCCTGGTGGTGTTAATGCCATTTGATAGACAAGCCTCTATCTGTGTGTTCATGCCCTACACTAGCGGTTGAGCTCAAGAGGACCTCAATGATAAATGCTAAGACACAGCTCGCTTGTTGTTTAATGGCATATTGATATGAAATAATAATAAATTATTCATCAATGTCATTGTGTTTTGTTTCACATGTTAGTTTATAGGTAGCAACAATGTTATATTTTTAAGATTTTTATAAGATATACTTCATTAATCCAAAACAAGACATTTTGGAATTGACGGATAAAGTTATTTACTGTACTTAAATCTACCACTTCTTTCAAGGTCTGTGTTTTACTTTTTTAAGATATTGGTTAAATTTACAATACTTTGTCTATTGATCTTTTTGATGACTGAATACGTATTCTTGAGGCTTGGTGTCCATGCTCTTCAGACTGATTAAGGGGATACAGAAGGAGAACATACCCTTCGATGAGAGCGGCTTTCGCTGCCCGTGATTTCCCGGCTTTGTTGTCATCCTTGTCGTACCAGTCAGCCACGTCAAACCTCTCCTTGGGGATGGGCACAGAACAATTCCGTCCCTCCAGCAGAACCGTCCAGAAGTTCTCCAAGCCCTCCCCTGTTAGTCATAATAAACAGTTTACTGCAACTGATCTGTTCTAAATTCATAAATTTGATTGGCCTGTATATAGTGGATAAGATGAATGGAAGGGATGTTCTTGAATTAACCTTTAATTATTCAACCTATTTTTTTCTGAACGTCTTCATTTTGCATCTATCTAACTATCTTCATAAACGTAACTGATTGGTTTGAATATCATTTCATTTGTATTGTTTTTTTTGTTGTTGTTGTCCTTGTTAGGACAATCAATGATTAATGAATAAATAAGTGTGACTGGATGGTGACCCTCACCAACATAGGAGAAATAGACATGTTATTGCAGAGCAAGACAAAATAAAATCACAGTGGGTATCAAGGAAATTGTGTGATCTAATCCTGATTTAAATACATCTCATGACAGCTACAGATCAAATATTTGTGTATCAGCCAATTCTTTTTCATTTTTTTTAACACATTTTTTAAGCAATCTATCCTGATTCCCATCAAAAAGTGCAGTTAAAGTTTTACTATACAACTTTACCTCAATGCGACAATCAAACGGTAGTATTGCTCAAACAAAATATTCAAAACTATTTACCCCCTGGGAAATTGCATCCAATTCCCACCACAGCAATTCCATCTTCCTCCATGGCTGCGCATGTCCCAAACTAAACAGGCCTATCATGCAAATACATTGAAAACTTTACTCCAATAACTAATACTTTGTTGAAATCAAGCAAAAACTAATTCTGTCCCTTCACAGACCAAAATGATCCAAGGCACCTCTCATCCCCTTGCTGCTAATGGTCTCACCATCTGGTGCCCCGCGCTTACTTAAGGGTGTATTTTGGTTATTAAACATTAATGATTGACCGCAGACGTGGTCATGGAGATGAAGAGAAGCACAGCTCTCCTTTATGGGGGCTCACAAATGATTAGATAAAGTTTAATAAAGAAATCAGTCGGTTAACCAAGTAAACAGGGTCTTTTAAAGCAGAGCTTATCTTCCCTCTCAAGGAGAGGGGGAAAAAAAGTGGATCGACTTTGAATTGTGTTTATTGTACTTCAACTTAAACTGTCACATTAAGAGTGTGAGGTCCTTTATCAGTGGTTTACAACCTATTAATATGTTATATATTAGTTTATGGAATATGAATAATCTGTCCTCATTGCGAAAGATACAATGAATTTATTTAAGGAGCATTCTCTAAATTTCTTAATTTCTTTTAAAATTCATATAAAATGTGTTATGATATTGCAAGTCGCATCGGTACAACACTCATATTTAATACATTCGACCCAACCATGTGCAGTGCATCTTGACCATGTGTTAATGATAAATAGCATGTTAATGAAGTCCTAAGACTTGTAAACATTGGCCGAGTGTTATCTGCATTATAAAGCTTTCACAATAAAGAGCCATCCGATCCTTACGTACTGGAAAAACATTTGTAGATATTGAAAGATGATCAGAGCTTGGTCAACGTCACATGGAAAATAAAACTCCTCACCGGGATAAATTCAAGAAAGTAAAAGTTGATAATATCAGTCATCATTGATAAGAACAATCATGAACTTCCTTCTGACTTGGTGTAAGGCACAATGCAAGGCAAGTTTATTATATAGCGTCATTCACAGTGCTTTACAAAGGAAATCACATGTAAAAACAAAAGGACAATAATTAAATATAATAATAAAAGGGAAATATATAATAAAAGAGGAGAAATGTTTAAATACAAGACATAAAAAATATTTATGATGGTAAGAGAATAAATGTGTTGCACACAATCATTGTTTATTCAAAACTGCAGCAAGCAGTTGTTTTGAACCCTGATTTAATGGAATAGTGTTGAGGCAGACCTCACATGCTCTGGAATCTTGTTCCAGATCTATGGTGCATAGAAACAAGAAGCTTCTCATTATGATTTGAACCCTGGGATCAGTGAGCAGTCCGGTCCCTGATAAATTGAGTGCTCTATGCACTCAAGGTGAATATTATGTGGTCATTAAAGTTTAAGTTTCAGAGGTTTTTTTTTATACAATGATAAGAGATTCAATACTATCAAGTGTTTTATATTTAACTCTTTCCTCTCTGGCACCACAAATAATAATGGCACATCCAGGCATTGACATGCTCAATACACTTGATGAGTGTAACAATCGGACCAGAGTGACCTATTGACAAATAAATGTACATTTCAGTAGTACCTGCATATTTTTGACATGATGTTAAGGTATAACTTAAAGTAGAGGTTACAAATGACGTAGCGTTAAGAAGGCTTTAAGAAGGTTTCGGGAAACCGGGTCCAAAGTGTAAATTTACCAATAAAGTTAAATCAGAAGAAAAAAATGCTATTTATTTAATTTATTCAATATAGATATACATGTATATATAATGTGACATTTAAAACAGTTAGTAAACAGTAACAGATTGATTAAGTCCTAATGGAAGGTGTTTGGATTGTGATTGGCTACTCCCCAGGGCTGGTGGACAGAGCTTCAGTCCCAGGTCAAGGACAGCAGCTGACAGCTCATCTCCCACAGCCTTTTGGCCGACTCGTCACTCTGCCCCTCGGTTGAGCAGCTAGACAGCGCGCAGTCACTGCGGGCAGGAACACAGTTGGGGTTTTTATTCAGTAAGTCTTTTTTTAAATCTAGTATAAAGGGCCTCTATTGTAGCCCCAGCTGTGATGTTGATCTATTACAGGCCGCTTAAATGACTAACCAATAGTGACATGTTGGAGTGCCACCCATGTGACACGTATGAACCCATCCACCCATCATACATCTCGGTGGACACGCCCAGTTATGATGTCACAAAAGGGTGTATCCCCGATCAAAAAGGTGTTCACCTGTAGTATCCACCACTCTGGTCCTCCAGGGTCGGCTCCACGGCGCAGTAGATGGAGGTCTGGGCCCCCTGGGCGGAGGTCTTGGTGAAGGGGCTCACCATCTTCATGATGGTCTGCTGGGGCCCGTTCAGGTGGCGCCACAGCTCGGTCTGCACCACCCCTGGGTGTAGCGAGTAGGCCGTCACCCCGGTCCCTGGGAGATAACGGTATGGCTTTAAGATGTGAGTACATGAGTACTCTGTGAGTACCCATGTACTGGGAGTTAAACTGCAGCGGCAGCACCCCCTGTGGCCACAAGAGGGTAGTGCAACGGCTGCCAAGGTATTAAGAATGGGTAAATGGTAATAATAATCATTATTCAACTTTAATAGTGATTTATCACCATTAATCCATACTAAAATAAACTTCTTAAGCAGTTTATGGCGGGATGGTTAGAAGCAATGTTTCATACTAATATAATAATACTATGAATTATATTTTAATCATTTATGTAGTACTAGGTAAACTAAGAATATAGCTAATCCAAATAAAAATGACGATCATCATCTAACCTTCTAGTTTCTTGGCCAGCGAGCGCGTGAACAGGACATTGGCGAGCTTGCTCTGCTGGTAGGCGATCTTCTTATCGTAGTTCTTCTCACTGTTCAGGTCGTCGAAGTTCATGGCCCCCCAGGCGTGGGCCATGGACGACACGTTAATGATCCGGGCCGGCGCCGAGCGCTTGATCAGATCCATCAGCAGGTGGGTCAACAGGAAGTGACCTAGCAGAAACAGTAACCAATTTTTTTTTGCAATTTAAATAAATTTAGAACGTAACTTTAAGAATTTATTTATTGTAAATATTACTTATTTTATTTCATTTGACCTCATTTGATCCTTTTATACTTCTATTGCAGCGTGGGTCAGAGACAAACGCAATTTCTATTCCTCTATTTATCTTGCACATATGTTGGAATTTATAATAAAGCTGACTTTGAACAGAATTTATAATAAAGCTGACTTTGAACAGAATTTATAATAAAGCTGACTTTGAAAAATATAAATACTGTTTTCGATCAAAACACCCTCAGTATTAACATAGCATGATGGTTATGGTTACATGTATGAAAAAAAAGGTGAACCAATGGAAAAAGAGCACAGTTATTCTGCAACATCAAGGGTTGGCTCCTCCTACCAAAGTGGTTGACTCCGATTTGCATTTCAAATCCGTCCGCTGTCTTCTCGTATGGAATGGCCATGACGCCAGCGTTGTTGATGAGGATGTTGAGCTTGGACTCGCCTGCGTTAACACAGTCATAGATCGGGCATCAATCAACGACTCAATCGCATCTTAAAACGTGATATAATTCAATTAATCATCCTTCATTTTACTTGTTATTGTGCTGTTGAGTGGGTGTGTACAGCATGTTCAGTGACCACAGTTGCTATGAAAGCACTTCATAAAAGCCAATGTGAGGTAGTGCATCGTGTTCAGCCCAGCCCCCATTAAGCCATTGCAGGCCTTTTAAAAATCAACCCTTTAGTGACATAATGCATGGGAGTGTCCACCCAGATGCATGATGGGTAGATCAGCCCACCAGTTGGTACTTGGTACAGTCCACTTAGTAGGCTAATCTATTAATCTATGGCTTGCAATGGCTGATCAACACCTCACCTGTTGATGAAACGTAAGATAATGACTCCCCATTTACAACGGGTAGCTACTCCGACCATGTGACCAGTCCATACCTTGATTGACGGCTTCGGCAAACTCTCTGATGGACTTGGTGTCTGATAGATCCAGCTTCATGTACACCACGTTGGTGTTCTGGGAGCCGTCGACCACCTCCTTCACGGCCGCCTGGCCCCTCTCTGTGTCCCTGCACGCCATGATGATCCGGGCCCCTGCACAACATTAAGGTTAGTAGGTTGGTTAAAAGGGCCCCCATTTTACCACCAGGATCCAGGCTGGAGACTTTGTCTACTGGTGACATCAAAGGTGGGAGTGTCCCCTCCCTGCTGGAATGTACCAACTGACTTGAATGACTCATCAAAAACTACAACACCTGGGGGCGAAATATGGGCCACAGACAGACACATACAATACACATACAGATGTATGTTCATACAAAAAAAATGATTACTCTCGTTTACTTCCTCGTTGACAGGCCGGCCGATTTGTGCATAAACAGCGCTCTCTAGATGAGGAACAGGTGATCTACTGCAGAACCGGTTAGTATTACATGATTGTGGCAAGATAATTGAACTCTAATAACAAGCTGATCATTCTTTTATAGATCGAGCAATGGATATAGCCCTACAAACCATGGTTTTAAACAGAAATCCCCTTAACCATTCCTACCCACTGGCACTGGTGTTTTAAAAGCTTGATGTGATATCATGCTGGGTTACCTTCTCACCATGGCAGTCTCTTAAATAGGATTACATGGAGTACTTGCCTCTCTTGGCCAGGTCGAGGGCCGTCTCCTTGCCGATGCCGGTGTTGGCCCCCGTGATGACCACCGTCTTGTCCTCCAGCATCGCGGTGGAGGTCCAGGGTCGGAAGAGGTTTCTATACATATGTTACACTTGTGTAAACAAAGGCAGCACTGTATGATGGTAGACAGTACACCCCGGTCATTTAAACACACTTTTAAAGAATATGAAGAAATATATGTATACTAATTCATCCAAATAAAGCTACTTCGTTAACTTTAGAACATTACATTACTGCACATTACAGTACAGAACAGTACAGAACAGTACAGCAGTGTCAAATCCATATGGATAAGTATAGCTGACTTATAGTCTTAAGTTGTACTGGTTGGAGATTCCTTACCTAAATTTTTGCATCTTGAGTGAATATCAAAAACCAAATGAGAGGCTTTTGATCATTGATATGTAAGTTAGTCAGGGTAATATTTCACTTCTTGTACAAAGGTGAGGCGAGGCGTCACTGCTGGAGGCACAAGGCAATGCTTTGCGGAAATGTGTCTTCTGTTACTTCTGCTTCTTTGTTTTGTTTTTTACTTCAAAATTATTGCTACGTTACCGCCACCTACTGTTCACGGTGAGGAAGGACTGGACTCGCTTATATTTACCCCATTTCCTTACAAATAAAGACAACAAATAATTGTGTCATAATGGGAATGTTAATGAATAACCTATAAATTATAGGTAATATTACAAAATTATTTATTTCTGCACTGGGCTATAATTAAATGAACAGGTTTATGAATGGTGCTTTACAGACAACCAAGCAGATAATCCGACAATAAGTGACTAATACCAGACTGTGATCCAACAATGCCAATAAATAAAGTGTACATATTTAAGACAAAATCTAAATGTGAAGACTCGATGTCGTGTTATTTCATAACTACTTTTATAACTACTTATTCGTTGATGAAAAATGTATGTGCGTATTACCTTTTCCCTCCACGAGTGGGCGTCATTGTTCTTTGTATAATCATGACTAAATAAAAACCTCCCCGTTTGGCATAAGGGTGTCCCGTTGACATACCATGTCAGACCATGCTAATGGAAAATACATCCTCTATATCAATCGCACTGATATCATTTAACATTAATAATTGACCACCGTTATATTACACCTTGTAACATTGAGGTGCCCCGATCGAACAAATCAGTATTAGGCTCCACAGAACAGGCTCCCATTTGCCCACTCCCAGACTTAAGAGGCGCAGACCTTGTGACGTGTTCAGACGTTCAGCAACCAGGAACCATGTTTTTCGCCATCAGCTGATTGTGTGCAAGAAGAAACTTCCTTTTTCCTGAATCGCGTAGTTTAGTCCCAAATAACTCTGTATAATAACAAACTGTGTGTTTGTGTGTGTGCCTGTCTGTCTGTTTCCGATTCAGAATCAGGGTTTATTTTATTTCATCTTATCGTACAAATACAGAGAGTAAAATTAAAGAGAGTAAAATTCTTAGGCTTGGTTTGTCAACAGTCACATAGAAGCAACAAACAGTGTGTGCGTGCGTGGGTGCGTGTGTGTACTTGTGTGTACTTGTGTGTATGTGTGTGTAGACAAAGGGACATGGGGACAGTAGGCATCCCTGTTAGGACACAGTGGGGCATGTGTTTATTTATTTATATATTAATAATTACTATTGTCCTGATTAGGGGGACTGCAGGATGTCCTGTCTGAGGATGCTCTCCCGAGACTGAATCACCTTTCCTGACTCCTGATTGCATTGTTCTCTCCCTCGGCATGTTTGGTTAAGGCCTGGAGGATGGTGGATGTTTTTGAGGTTGGGTCGGCCGATTGGCGACTGGGCTGGTTTACAGTGTCTCTCTATCCAGGTCAATATCGTCTCAAAAGGACCACTCTGGATTCTGTAGAGGTAGTGTGTTGGAAGTGTAATCTGAGTGCCAGTGGTACGCTCGTTAGAATTTGTTCTGTGACCTCTCTTGCTGTGTTTGTAACCAAATAGATGCTGCTGTACATTTCTATGTTTGTTTCTTTACTGTGTGTGTTTGTGTGTTTGTGTTTGTACGTGTGTGTGTGTGTGTGTGAGTGTGTGTGTGTGTGTGTGTCTGCATGCGTGCGTGTGTGTGTGTGTCTGCGTGCGTGTGTGTGTGTGACAGTGTGTTTTTGTGTGTGTGTGTGTGCATGTCTGTGTGTGTGTGTGTTTGTGTGTGTGCTTGTTCACATTAATGTACATTCACCGATTTGTTTGTCGTCATTGAATAAAGGGTTGGCCTTTGGGTCTGAATCCGTCAGCAATAACGCGTTTACTCAGAGGAATTGGCGGTCCAGGAGTGAGAAGACAATAGTGAGGAGAATATGCCCCCCCACACTCTGAATAAACCATGAGGGATATCCATTAGTAACAGACAACTAATCTCTATAGGACGCTGGTAATTGAGACAGGTATTTTTGTGTGTTTTATTAACAAAAAAAAACAAGACAGACAAGAGATACACACAAGAGAAAGGAGAGCTAGGTTAAATCCGATTTTAATGAAATTCTGGTATAGTATTGGAACATTGGTTGGGAAGCACACACACACAAACACACACACACAAACACACACACACACAAACACACACACACACACGCACACACGCACACACACGCACACACACACACACACACACACACACACACACACACACACACACACACACACACACACACACACGTGAATCAAAGTCTTTTCAATAAAGGTATGTTTACATTGCATTTCAACTTAACAGATAGTTATGCTTACAGAAATGTAAAAATGTGTAAAAACAGAAGTTTAAACAGAAAGGCCAGCCTCTAGATGGCAGTAGGACAGAACACAACATTAAATAAATACAATGTTTTCATCCTGTACCATACCTTGGGCTTATGTTTGGTTGTACCTTTTGGTTGTACCTGTTTCAACTATCAACAAATTGTATAGATCGTAAATATTTTGAATTGAGTTTATGCGTCTCAATTCTAAACCTCATGCCGCAGGCAAAAGTGAACAAAAAAAAACAGGGTCTAATGTTTTGGTCTGACACAATTAGTGTGACTTTAATTTGCCCTTTTAACACAGGTCAGCCATGTACCATTAAAGGTAGCGGAGCAGGTAACTTGTGTTTACTTTACAAGACTGACGCCAGCACCGCGGCTGCTGCAGCTTGCCACGCACAGGCACAGACTGCTATTCTACTGCTACTGCTAATGCAGCCAATGACCTAAGGAGGTTTTTGAGTTTTTTGTTACTGTTTAATAAAATAAATAACAAATGTTATATAAATGTCGCAGGGACCTACTACAGTCAAACAATAAATAGGGTTCAAGGCTGAATCTGGTTCTTCAAGTTATTCTTTAAATAATAAATAGGGGACTATGTCCTGGACTACGTTTACTTATGTTCACTCACTAAAGTTAATCTAGTTGATTTGTGAGCCATAGTCTAATTATGCCCCCTAAATCAAATGATCAATGACCGATTGGCTAAAGGTTGCCCAGTTTCAAAATAAAACCCATTGTGAAGGTCAAGAGGTCACACCTCTTCACATCCAGAATAACATCCAGTGGGCAACAGTAGCTTCTTGAACAGTTCATTCCTTTCCCCCCCCCGCCCCCACCACACTTATTAAGGAGGTGTATAATCTCTGGTCCTTACTTCTACACCCCTACCTGCACCAACCTCAGGGACCCCCATGTATATTATTCTCTTCCACGTGGTCACTGCAGGCCCCATTAGGGGTACTTCAAAGAGCCTTTATGCCCAGCAACCTAAACATTCCCATACAACTGACTGCCCTGACTCTCACCCCAACCCTTCGCCTCCACGTATTGCCCAATCTCCCACGTTTACTGGTATTTTTCTTATTTTTTCCCCTTTCGTAAACAGCTGCACCATTTCCTTGAAGATACTAATCTGAGCCTTCATCATTGCGTGCTACACCCCCACCCCCTACCGCCAGTGGTCTTGTTAAGCGTGAATATCATGGTCCCTTCATCTTGTACATGGCCGTTGAATGATCCTCTGAGTGCAAACATTAAACCGTGCCACATGGGTGACACTGATAACACAGCAAACAGGCCTGTTCCCAACACAGTTTCAGAACAGCTGTAACAGCTGTAAAAGTAGTGGACAGTATGTAACAGTGGTTGACATGCCAGGGATAAGGGGTTAGCAGTACATTATCCATGTATCCTCATGACATGGCTACTTTCTGAAGAAATATATAATTTGATATAAAACAATAATTTGATACATTAATTGAATTGCTTCTGCAAAAGATACATTGGTTCGATTCTACACTTGGAGTCTATGATCAAAGCTGCGTAATTACATAGCAGTTCATAGCAGTCCTCTTCTATTAAGAAATAACCAGCTGTAATTGACCAATCAGAATCGAGTATTCAAGCTACGTCATAAAATGTGATGGAATGTAACAATATGCCTAGTTGAGAATAGTTGCTGGAATGTAACTAGTTAACAAAATATAAAAGGAGTTGACATAATATAACAATTATTGACAGAATGAGGCAGTTTTTGACATAATAAAACATAGTTCACAGAATATGAAAGTCGTTGACAGAATGTACCTAGCTATCAGAATGTAACAGTAGTCAACCAAACAGGGAGTGTCTCGTGGAATTGCCATGAGAAAGCTAACTTTTGCCACAGAGTTAATGAGATGGACCGGAAAGTTTGCACAGATTACCTCCCTACGGCCCCAAAGAGGCCCCTTGTTATCAGACAAATGGTTCTTTCAAAAACAAGACCCCAAAATAAGGAAATGTGTGTATTACATAACTGCTACCCCTTCACCCCCAGGCTCCAGAATGTACACGATAGAGTAGTGCACATGTCTGCTTAATCTACACCTTCTGTGAAGCATTTGTACAAAAAAAAGACCAGGTAAAGGGATATTAGATATATTTTTTTGTTTGTCTTATTTTGGTTATTCACTACAGCCTTTAAATCTTGTTTGAAATTATTCAAAATTAGAAATTATTTGGAATTTGTTTGATTTTGATCTGTTAAATTTTTTTTAAAGTGTTTATCCGATTGGGACTGAAGATGGGAGAGGATGTAACGCTGCACCTCAACCGCAACGTTTATAATTAGGATTACACGGCATGCAGTTTGAAGCACTGTTTGAGTTTATAGTTATGAATACATGCCAAGCAGTTTGAAAAAGTGTTAGAGTTTATAGTTATTATCACACGCCGAGCAGTTTGAACCAGTGTTAGAGTTTATTGTTATTATCACACGCCAAGCAGTTTGAAGAAGTGTGAGAGTTTATAGTTATTATACCACGCAAAGCAGTTTGAAGCATTGTTAGCATTTATAGTTATTATAACACACAAAGCAGTTTGAAGCATTGTTAAAGTTTAAAGTTATGAATACATCTAATTTTGGTACTATCAAACTAATTTGATGGCGTCACAGGAAATGTTTGGCAGTTATGATCAGGAAGAATCCAGGTTAGCTTCTAGGCAGAGGTCAGAAGCTTCCAGCGAATCGACCTCAAGAAACGCAATCCTAATCCAATTGTACTGAGTCAGGCCCACACACACACACACACACACACACACACACACACACACACACACACACACACACACACACACACACATACACACACACACACACACACACACACACACACACACACACATACACACACACACACACACACACAAATGATGAGTCTCCTTAAGTTCCCTTCACCTAGTTCTGCTTTCTGAGCTCTTAACATGCACAGACACATGTCACTCTCATGGCTCACACCACATGACCACTGTGAGTGGCGTCTTTTGAACAGCCACTTCTACAGATTACCATCCTTACACCCATGTCATTCACCTGCCCTCGCCTCCATCCTCCAGCGCCAACCTGCTCCTCGTTCCAAACGCACAGTTGGAGGCGTTGCTCTTTCATCTTGTACGTGTCCATTTGTCTTGCTCTGGACCAGAACATTTACGTTTAGTCATACAGCAGATGACAGCTGTTGATCCAATGTCCCTGAAAACAATCAAGCATAACAATCAAGCATAACGTTCAAATAGGAGTAGCTACAAGAAATCCCTGTGCCTCACAACCTAGTTTCAGATAGCAACTGGATACAATTCAGAGTTGCATTTGGGATCAGAAAGTTGTTTGTATCAGTGGAAATGCTGAAGAACACAGGATTGGCAACCTGGCATTCTGCTTTTGTGGCAACAGCAGTTCAATAACCAGCGCTGTGGTGTCACTAGTGAGCTATGGGGATGTTAGGCTGTATTGGCTCTGCAAGGTCAGCAGCCTTTGGTCATCAAGAGCCTGCGATCGAACTACAAGGAGAAACACACACTTACAGTGCAAGGCTATATATAGGGTCTGCCTCAAAGAGTCTTTGAGGTTATGCAACAGAACGACAGTCTTTCCCAGACAGGTGATTGAAGTCAATGGTGCTGCAACAAAGTCCTGCTTGTTGATTTTAGAGTTCTGTGTTAATGGGTAATCTAAAAAAAAAAGAAAAAACTGAGCAGATTGAGCTCAAAGTTGAACATTAGAGTGTACCACCAATGAAAAGACTATCCCTTAACTTGGATCATTAAGATCTGGTTAAACAACTAAGAGACACGTGGGATTTATGAGCTAACAGCTTGACTTGATTTAACATTGAAATATGGTGTAATGATTTATATTTTGTATTATTTTTCCTTATTGCATTCCTAAGCATTTCTAACTCATAGTGCGATACTATCTGAAGGTCAGTTGAGACATATTCTCCTCGGATTTTGCCAAAATCCCACAGAGTGAAAACTGTGTCAACCGTCGCTGGCGGCATGCTAACGCCAACAGGGGATTCCACTAGCAAGTCCTGCCGTCATCCACCACAGTTCGTACAGAATGTTCCGGGCGTCATATGTAGGCCGTCCTAACCCACTGGCACCGCTATACTCTTCAGTCCTGGCACGGGATGTCATGACGTTATGACACGATAGTCAGGCTGCTCCCGGTCGACCCTGTGGAGATCAGGTGCAGCCCGGGCTAAGGCCTGTGATAACCTGATCCTGTACAGACTGCCGCTGTAATTCATCACACTGACTCAATCACTCACAGGGCGAGCGGCTGCAGCCAGGCGCCCCGGTCTAGCCAAAACACTCAGGGCGTGCTGTGTTATATAGATAGGACTCTGCATGTGTTATTACATATGATATGTTTATTATGCCCCTTAATGGGTTCCAGCATAGTGACACTTTGGGGGGTTGAGCAGCTGGAGGGTTGCTGCTGGTGGTCACCGTGAATGATTGTGGGTGAATGAGTTAATGTCTGTGTTATTGAGTGAGTGTGAATTTATGTCTATGGATGAACGTATGTCTGAATGTGAATGTGAAAGTGAATCAAAGTGAATATGAGACATATCAGAGTGCTTTAACTCAAAATATATTTGTTTCCAGTAAATACGATTCTTCTGTCATTTGCCAGGAAGTGTGCGTTGTTAAGCACAGTTGGATTTCAGGAAAGAGCAGTCAGTGTTACCAGCAGCGCTTTCTATTGTGTTCAATATGAATCTAAATCCAGAGTCCCTCGGGGTACATTGGTCTTGTCTTTTAGCTGTAATTAGTTTACTGGTTTATTATGGAGCTGGATCTGTGTATAACCGCCTGGATGGTTATTATCAGGTTAACTGGGCTGCAGCACAGTTCTACCATACAGTTGAATTCCCACATTATGACTCTGCTGCCGTACCCCTCATTCGTTGCCTGGTTACAAAATGACATGACAATGTCATTTGACAATGTTTAATTGCTACAATTACGTCTGTCCTACATTAAACAGTCATACTTACAATTCAAACAGTTACAGACCGTTAAGAAACAAACTAGTGAAAAGACACGACACAAAGAGGCAGACAGATGGTTGAGTTGTGTGGAATGAGTGCAAAAAGATTTGACAGACGAGTGAATGACGCTCGTTCCTCGTCGAGCAGAACCAAGATTCCCTCTGTCCTCCTGTGACCAACAGGCTTATCAGCAGATAAAGACCAAATCAAAACCAGGGCAGTGGCAACAGGCGGAGGGATTAGGTGTTGGACTTTATATTACTTCAGTCTACATCTATTACAGAGGCCTTGAGGAGAAGACCAGATGCTAGTGTAAATCGGGACTAAAGCCTTGTGTATCAGGTCAGGGTTATACAAAATATTCAAACACATTATTGTCAAGCAACAAACATTGACGTTTATTAAAAGGCCCATTCGGTTGATCTTCTACTGCCAAAGAAATTATGAGTGTTTAATTGATATTCTTGGTGTGTTTTGTTTTTTTGTTGTGTGTGTTGGCTTGAATATAACAAATTTCTACGTCCACATATATATATTGAGTCATTTGGAGGAAGCCTTATCTTGATCGACTTTGGATTAATCTCATTGTGGATAAACTTTGCAGATATTAATATCTGTGAAGTCTGTGAAGGAAGGAGGAAGTGGTTACTGGTTAATGGTTAATATCTGTACTGGTAAATATCGTAGATATATATAGAGTTACCATGCTCTGAGAAAGACTTTTATTAGTATTTTCCAGTTTGTTGACTTATGAGGGGAGGTGTGATTAGATGAAGGCTGGACAAGTGGGGCTTTCACAGGCCTGTGTACACTGTGCATGTGAAACGCATGTTAGCAGGACTCCTGCTCTGCACCTATAAATCATGTTGGCGTGTACGTGAACCTGCCATGTGTGAGAACACTGCCCTTTGCTATGTATGAAAGATCTGCAGCCACTGCAGACCTCAGCACCCATTCAATATCATAATATGTACTGTATAACACCCTTGTTTTGAATACTATCAGTGTTTGCTATATTGACATTTAGCAGGTAGGGGCGTCTTGTTCAACAAATGCTAATGGTAGACTGAGGATATATGGGTTTGAAACATATTTTTGTCCGTTTGTTGTTTGTGACCAAACTTCGACCTGCGATCAAAATCTGTACTGTAACTTTAAACCGCATTAGCTGTCGGCAATGCAGCAGCTCTGCAGTGGGGGCCAGGTGAGGCGTACCGCACCACCGCATAGCATAGACCCCGGTCCCCTCAGATACAGAGAGACAGGAGGCTGAAGGCCCAGGAGGAGGTCGGGGTGACAGCCAACAGTGTGGAGACGGATGCATGAGAGAGGGGCGCAGAGAAAGGGAGAGAGGGGTGTGGAGAAGGGGGAGAGAAGGGGAGAGAGGGGTGTGGAGAGGGGGGAGAGGGGGTGTGGAGAGGGGAGAGAGGGGTGTAGAGAAGGGGAGAGAGGGGCGTAGAGAAGGGTGGACAGGAGTGTAGAGAAAGGGGAGATGGGGAGAGAGATGGGTGAGATAGGGGGAGAAAGAGGGGAGATGCAGGGGGGTTAGAATGAGGAAGGGGGGGGAGAGAGTATAATTGACCGAATTCAGCATGGAAGGAGAGGAAGAGAGAAAGAGAGGGTGCAGGGAGGGAGGATGCAGAGATTGTGGGGAGATAGGTGGAGGGGGGGAGTAAATGTAAACAGGACAGTACGCAGTATGGATGCTTGAGACGTGAGAGGAAGAAAGGGGGGTAAGAGAGAGAAGGTCAGAGGAGAAGAGAGACAGAGGGGACGATAGGGAGAGAGAGAGAGGAGAAAGAGAGATAGGGATAGCTCAAAAGGAAACCTGGATAGAGTGCACGTCTGTCATGCTCTGCAAGTGGAGTGGCAGGACCTTTAGGCTGCCCTTCATTCACATGCACAAAGACAGAGACCATCAGAGAGAGAGAGAGAGAGAGAGAGAGAGAGAGAGAGAGAGAGAGAGAGAGAGAGAGAGAGAGAGAGAGAGAGAGAGAGTGGGTGGGAGAGATAGAGAGAGGGAGAGAGAGAGGGAGAGAGAGAGAGCAAGAGTCAAAGAGAGGGAGAGAGAGCGCAAGAGTCAAATAGAGGGAGAGAGAGAGAGCAAGAGTCAAATAGAGGGAGAGAGAGTGCAAGAGAGAGCAAGAGTCAAAGCATGGAGGAGTGAGAGAGAGAAAGCGAGAGAGTGAGAGGGGGAGAGAGGTATGGAGGGAGGGTGGGTGGGATAGAGGGAGGGAGGAAGGAAGGAAGGGAAGAAGGGAGGGAGGGACAGACAGAGAGAGTGTTCATATGCATGTGAATGAGAAAGTAACACTGCAGCTCTGACTGGACTCTTGGTGGAACAGAGGAGAAAGCTGCCAGCTGCCAGCTCTTCATATTTGGTCAATGTCTTTAGCTCTGGATCTCTACACGGAGGCATTCAGCCACCAAATCCTCTCTAAGTCTGTGACAGAGAGTTATGAAATAATTTATGGCGGTATGTTTTTGTACGTTTAAGCAAAACTCTAATGTCTAATGTTTAACATTCATCTGAAATACTTGCACACATATTTATCACAGCACTAATTCTTATGACCTTATGACCTTGTACAAAGATTTAAATGTGCAGTACTTGTAGTGAATTACAGTTAAGGTTGGAATGTATATGCTAATTTTATGCCATTTATGTACGATTTATTGAGATTATGGGTTTCCTTCATAAGGCCGTATTAACTACAAGAAGATGTTTAACAAACCAGCATGCGTGATGTTTGTGATTTTAATTGAGGTCTTTTGGTGAACTTTGCTCATCTCAAACAGCTTTTTACATCTGTACTATTAATGACATTTGTGTAACCTTTATTTACCCAGGTAAGTAAAGGTGAGGTTCAAAAGGTTTACTAAAAGCAGCTTGGCCGAGGAAAGCAGCAAAATAAACATGGCCTCTTTTTGCATCTTCTTTCCAAAGTGTTTTTCTCCTCTAATTGTATGCTTTTTATGTGCTAGTTTCCATCCCCAATCTTTGTAATGTAATGCTGTTAGAAGCACAGAGCCCCAGTGATCAATGTAGGGTCCTGCTTATGCCCTTAGCCTTAAGACAGCCTGGAAATTCTTTTCTGGAGCCCGGCCTGGAAAAGTTTACGGACTGTGTGTTTTTTCCCCTGTTTGTACAAATCCAACTTTCCGTCCCAGACTATCCAACCAAGCGATCCACCGACCCCGTACCTTCAGTGCTCGTACACTAGGAGCAGAGAACTGAAAACTAAACCGCACGGGCATGGCAGTATTACATCTTTTGGACGTTGCCATGACAACCGTTTGGATGGCGATGAGGGGAGGGGTGGGATATGTCTGCTCCTTTTTTTGACACAAAAGATTCTTTATAGTGGTGGCGAGATAGACAAAGAGGAGGAGAGAGAGAGGGGGGAGAGAGAAAGAGTGGGGGGGAGAGATATGAGGGGGGTGAGGGGGAGAGATGCAGTGCACAAGCCGGAGGCTGGGTTGGGAGAGAGAGAGAGATACAAAGAGCGAGAGAGAGAGAGAGAGGTTAGGCGAGACCATGAGAGGGGGAAGATATAGAGGGGGAGAGGTAGTGTGAGACGGGTGAGAGCGAGAGAGAGAGAGAGAGAGAGAGAGAGAGAGAGAGAGAGAAAGAGAGAAAGATAGAGGTGGCAGACATATAGACTGAGAGAGGTGGGAGAGGGATAGAATGAGAGGAGGGAGGGAAAAGAGAGAGAGGAGAGAGAGATGTGCAGAGATTATATGAGGACAGAGGGAGAGAGAGAGAGGACTTACAGAGGGGCTGTTAGCGCGTTGGGATGAATGTTAAAATCCCTTCATCGCTCTTCTTTGTGTCTTCTTTATGTCTACTGGTCGCCATTTGGCAGGCACACAGGGACCTGCTAATGAGCTGGAGCGTGTTCCATAGCTACTGGGAATGCTGGTAATGAGAAGGGATGATCGTGAATACCCGTTTGCACGTCAGTATTCGCAGACTGAAATGGTGTTTAAATGGGTTGATAGATACGGCATCTAGAACGACTAATGTGTGGAAGATCTTTGTAAAATATATGAGTTGAACGCTCACTATCAGTTTAATTATAATAGTGTTTGCATATGTGTTCTGTGTGTGCTTCTTTGTGTGTGCCTATGCAACCCCAGCCATCCAATCATCTCTCCTTCACCATAACAGACAGACGATCACCATGGAGATCTGTCCTGGTTTCCATGCCAACGAGATGCAGGGCTGCTTCCCCCCTGGCATCAGAAAGATTTCTGACCTGGAATTGGCAAATAGCGCTGGCAGACAAACACACGCACACACACACACACACACACACACACGCACGCAAGCTAGACACACACACACACACACACACACACACACACACACACACACAAGCACATCCACACACGGCAGTATGAAGCTTGCTTGTTATCTAATCTGGAAAGCCAAAGAATCAGTGAATCATCGTCATACTTTGTGCTGATTAATCAGGATATATGTGGGTATGTATGTAATAAAATGTAAAATACAGTAAATAAAAAACAATTATTCAGAAATACATGACGCATGATTAATAAAAATATCAAAAAATCAAGTCACAAAACAGCAAATAGTCGGCCCGCCTCATCTGCTCAGGCAGGTCGTTCTAGAGCAGGATGGCTCTGATGGAAAACCCACGGTCACCACAGGAATCTGGAACACAAGCAGGTCCTCTCCTCACACTCCATTTCTGAACACTAAGCAGGGAAATTAGATCCCTTCTTTATATTTATTTTATATAATACTGCTGTCCTATTTTATTCCATCGACTGAAGTTGTGTGTCTGACTATTTTCTGACAAGTACATTTTCTTCAGAACGATAGAGAAAACACAGTTGTAGGAGTAGGAAGAAAAAATATTTTGCAATCGCTGCCCACATTTTCAGGGGAGGGGGGGATCATTTTAGAAGCATTTCCAGGTTTTTTATCGGTACGGTCGCATTGGCGAAGCTTAACCTGATCTTCATTAATCAGCCTGACCCTTGGAATACTTTATACAGATGAATTCAGAAATCCTCATTAAACAGAACAGGAACAAATAGGAATTAGACAGGATGCCAGGAGAATTAACAAAAGTGAAAAACTTTAAATCTCGTCTCGTGTCCTAACCCTTCCACACAAAAACACGCAGGCAAGGCTAGCTCTATGCCCGCCGTTATACCCAAGGTGTGAGTCCTAGGGGTGTGTGTTTGACTTTTGAACCCCTATGAGGGACCGACGTCTGGCCTCAGTCGACTGGGGTAGGGTGTTCTCAAACATCACTCCTGGTCAAGATGGATTTAAAGATGATATGAGAAAAGAAAAGATGAACACGTTATGAATCCCTGATGGGAAATGAAGGTGTCACTGCAATACATAATATAGGACAGTAGGCAGAATAATTTTATGCTCCCCATAAAATAATTGTGCTGTCTACTGTTAGCCCAAATTGAGCCATTCAACAAGCCGTTGGGTCTATGAGCCTAGGTTTGATGAAATGCAGCTATAGCCGGCTATGCTATACTGTGAATTGTGCTTGATACAAGCCTCTGGATTTGGCTAAGACGCTTAGAGATGTGTTATATATAGAGGTAATGGGATTTGCTCTCTCTGGGAAACAGCCTTGGTACTGGAGCAGGAGAAGACTGGATTCACCCCCACCCTTTGTCATGGTGGTTATCCTATGGTTACATTTTGTTTCGGTGTACTGATTGGAACTTACAGGAAAAATAATGTCCCCTCATTTGGTGGCTAATGTAGCTGTGCTGCTTATGTAGCTTATGTTGCTAACGTATCTAATGTGTTGGTGCTAAATGTTTCTAATGGAGCCAGTGTGGCTTATTGATCAATGGCGTCTAATGCAGCTAGTGTGGCTCATTTAAATCATGTGGCCATTGTAACTTATGTTTCTCATGTGACTATAATCTACAGAGGCAAAGTGTTCACGGCGTTATAATAAAATAATAAATAATCTTAAAGCAGGATGAATGCAGACCGTTGTTGCCCCTTAAGCATCTTAGCTAAATTAATGATGGTTTGAGGAAGTGCTGTAGTAAATCCTACAAGCTGAAGTGTGTTGTGATGCTAAATATTAGCCTGTGAAACAAACCCTCTGGTTAGCGCGGCGTCAGAACAAATGTCCCCTATTTACCGTGCGTTCTACACTGTCTCCTCACTTTGAAAAAACGGAGAGACTTTATTTATAGCACAACTTTGAGAGATGTCTCGGGACATTTGTCAATGTGTAAAAATAATCATTACCACAATATAATAAAGGGGAGCATAATATAAATTGACAGAATTGGATAGAGAATAAGATGATGGGTAAAGTACGATCAAATAGATCTGACAGTACACAACGGAAAATAATACATTAAACAATATGGAAAATAGTCTAATCCTGTTCACAAACTTCAGAAAGATCAGCATTATTCTGCCGGGCTGTGTGTCATTGCCTGAAGTTGTCTCATTTTAAGCATCTGCTAGATCCTTATAGAACAATACAGTAAGTACTGCTTGTTAACGGACATTAGACATATGCCACGTACACGTGGGGCTTAAACAACTGTCTGATAACAGCATCTCCAAAATGTCAGACCGGTTATCCGCCCAATCTATAATGGCAGACTGGTTGCATAACTGCAAGCATTCCTCACGCAGTCACTGGGGAGTTGGCGTGATTGCAATCAGGTGGACGATTAGCCGGTTTGTTTTCACTGCAAATGTACAGGACATCTTCCTGTTTGGTTTCCCAACACAGACAGAGACTCAGAGTAGCCTATCGTGTGTTCAATCACACTGTCTTCCTCAGGTCAGATGAGCCAAGCTGGATGTAAACTCTTTACTGTGAGCATTTTGTCCTCTAAATTCTGGAATAAAACACGGAGCTGGTCAACATTACGTCACTCAGTGGTCTGCACAGAGCAAGAATATTATTTGCATTCTTATGACAACAGTGTGCTGATTGGAATCATCCTGATCATCATAACCAACAATAGTGTCATCAACCAACCCGGTATCACGCGATTTCGTGCTCATGCGCACGAACGTTAATCTATTGAATCGTGTCCCACAGCACGATTGTCCGACTTTTTTCGTTCTACACAGAACGAAATGTAAACCAATGCATTCTGAATGGGAGCGTTTCTCCGATTTGTTCGTGCTACACAGAACGAAATGTAAACCGATGCATTCTTAATGGGAGCGTTTCTCCGATTTTTTTCGTGCTACACAGAACGAAATGTAAACCAATGCATTTTGAATGGCAGCGTCAGAGAGAGAGAGAGTGAGTGAGTGTGTGTGCAGACAGTACAGTGCACCCTCTAGTTATATACAGTATATGTCAATATGTCCGATTTTTTAAGCAGACCTCCTCAAAAACTGAAACAAACGTCCCCCACAGAACGAAATGTAAACCAATGCATTCTGAATGGGAGCGTTTCTTCGATTATTTCGTGCTACACAGAACGAAATGTAAACCAATGCATTTTGAGTGGCAGCGTTTTTTTCGTGCTACACAGAACGAAATGTAAACCGATGCATCCTGAATGGGAGCGTTTCTCCGATTTTTTTCGTGATACATAGAACGAAATGTAAACCAATGCATTTTTAATGGCAGCGTTTTTCAGACGAGAGAGAGAGAGCGAGAGAGAGAGAGCGAGAGTGTGTGTGTGTGTGTGTGTGTGTGTGTGTGTGTGTGTGTGTGTGTGTGTGTGTGTGTGTGTGTGTGTGTGTGTGCAGACAGTACAGTGCACCCTCTAGTTATATGTATGTCAATATTTCCGATCTTTAAGCAGACCTCCTCAAAAAATGAAACGAACGTGCTCCACAGAACGAAATGTAAACCAATGCATTCTGAATGGGAGCGTTTCTCCGATTATTTCGTGCTACACAGAACGAAATGTAAACCGATGCATTTTGAGTGGCAGCGTTTTTTTCGTGCTACGCTGAACGAAATGTAAACCTATGCATCGTGAATGGGAGCGTTTCTCCGATTTCTTCGTGCTACATAGAATGAAATGTAAACCAATGCAGTGTGTGTGTGTGTGTGTGTGTGTGTGTGTGTGTGTGTGTGTGTGTGTGTGTGTGTGTGTGTGTGTGTGTGTGTCTGTGTGTGTGTGTGTGTGTGTGTGTGTGTGTGTGTGTGTGTGTGTGTGTGTGTGTGTGTGTGTGTGTGTGTCAATATTTCCGATTTTGCAGAAGACCCCCTCAAAGACTGAAACGTATTTTTCGTGCTCCACAGAACGAAACGAGAGAGAGAGAGAGAGAGAGAGAGAGAGAGAGAGAGAGAGAGAGAGAGAGAGAGAGAGAGAGAGGCTTCAGAAGGGGTGTGCGCAGATAGTACACTGCACCCTAGTTATTTTTATGCCAAAACCACAATTGCATCAAAGGGTAAATGTAATGTATTAGGGATACAACTGATTTCCCTGCTTTTAAGAGCAGACCTCCTCAAAAACATTTCGTGCTCATGTGCACGAACGTTAATCTATTGAATCGTGTCCCAAAGCACGATTGTCTGACTTATTTCGTATTACACAGAACGAAATTCAAACCATAGCCTTTCAATTGGGATATTTTCTTTGACTATAGAAGGGGTGTGCGCAGATAGTACAGTGCACCCTCTAGTTATTTATGTGTCAAAACAACAAATGCATCAAAGGGTAAATGTAGTGTATTAGGGATACAACTGATTTCCCTGCTTTTAAGAGCAGACCTCCTCAAAAACATTTCGTGCTCATGTGCACGAACGTTAATCTATTGAATCGTGTCCCAAAGCACGATTGTCTGACTTATTTCGTATTACACAGAACGAAATTCAAACCATAGCCTTTCAATTGGGATATTTTCTTTGACTATAGAAGGGGTGTGCGCAGATAGTACAGTGCACCCTCTAGTTATTTATGTGTCAAAACAACAAATGCATCAAAGGGTAAATGTAGTGTATTAGGGATACAACTGATTTCCCTGCTTTTAAGAGCAGACCTCCTCAAAAACATTTCGTGCTCATTTGCACGAACGTTAATCTATTGAATCGTGTCCCAAAGCACGATTGTCTGACTTATTTCGTATTACACAGAACGAAATTCAAACCATAGCCTTTCAATTTGGATTTTTTCTTCGACTATAGAAGGGGTGTGCGCAGATAGTACAATGCACCCTCTAGCTATTTATGTGTCAAAACAACAAATGCATCAAAGGGTAAATGTAGTGTATTAGGGCTACTCTGATTTTCCCGGTTTTTACAGCAGACCTCCTCAAAAACATTTCGTGCTCATGCGCACAAAAGTTAATCTATTGAATCGTGTCCCAGAGCACGATTGTCTGACTTTTTTCGTTCTACGCAGAACGAAATGTTAACCCATGCGTTGGAGCGTTTCTCAGAATATAAACATGTAAGGTCTATATATATATATATATATATATATATATATATATATATATATAATATAATTAATCTAGATTAATCTAGATTAAAATGGCTCATTAGAATTCTGCCGAAGGCATTCATAATATGTGTGTGCTACCTAAATAATGACTAAAAGTAAGTCTTTGAGAACGGGTTTCTCAAGCCAGGTGGCGCATTAGACCAGGGGCTCATCTCCTGTTTCCAAAATGCATCACAAACTCTAGTATAACTTACTACACGCTTACTATCACAAACTCAAACACGGGAAAATATAACGGCACCGGGACGCGCCCTCGCTACAGGTCCACGGCACGCTCGTCTCCGGTGCGCGTCGCGGCAGCAGCGGCAGCCGGGGCGGCGGTGGGGGCGGCGTTGACGGCAGACGGCTGGTACGCGTCCGCCTACCGCCGTACCAAGGCGGGCAGCTCGGAGGAGTGTCATCGCTCACCCAAATTGTTTCTATTATCATTGCTACATTGTCTCCAGCATATGGCGCGATTATGGACATTATATTTTATTAAACACTCAGCTTCTGTTTACTTCAACTTTGAGAATAGATTAACGGCGATATTTTTTTTTATCGCCCGATAAGAGTCTCGCGTTAACGCAGCACGTTAACGCCGATAACGGCCCACCACTATATATATATATATTTATATTTATTTATTTATTTATAGCCTATAGGGTGACCAGATGTCCCGCTTTGTGCGGGACAGTCACGCATTTCCACTTTTTACAAATTGAGACGTTGTCCCGCATTGTTATTGATAGTTATTGACTCGATTTTTTAAAATGCGTGTTTTATAATCTGGCATTTATCAAATAGCTGTGTGCGGAGACAGCAGTGAGGGCTGTCTTCAGGGGGCGGGGCGGGCCGTTTGATCATGTCAATCAAACTGGGACGCGGACGCAGGTTAAGGGAACACCCACCAACATGATAATGAAGATAATAAGAAATTATTTCCTGGGACTGGGAACGCCTCGGGATCCCCCCGTCAGAGTTGGTCAATGTGGCCCGGGAAAGGGAAGTCTTTTTAATGTGAAAATGGTGGACATACTTTATAATAACATGGTTGCTATGACGGTTGCTATGGACGCTGAACCCAGCAGCTCGCGTGCCGTTTAAATCATGGCTATAAATGTTTGTCTTTGCTGATTATGTTATTTTATGTAACCGTGTAGGCCTAATGATGTTCTCTTATTTAACAACTTAAAAAAAACGTTAGTAAATTTTTTAGAGCAGGTATGGCGTCTTCTTTCTTGTGATTTAATAGAGTGGGTTAACAGACCATTTTCGTTGCTTCGAGGAGGTCTGGTGGTCTCCGTAGGCCTATATAATAAATAAATAAATAAATACATATAGGCCTATAAATATGTAGGCCTATGTCAATGATCAGATACAGATCTTGTTATAACAATAAGCTACATAGCTACGTGGTCTACTTATAATATTATGACTAAATAATTGTATGTTTTTATATATATTAATTAATAATAATAATAAATAAAAATATATATATTATTAATTCAATATTAAACCAATGGATTTCAATCGGGAGATTATTTTCGACAAAATATGGGGCAGGCTGCGCAGGATTTTATGGCGCTATGGTGGTTGCCATCGACTACACAAACTGGCCATTATTTCATTTTCTGTAACATCCACGCATATATCCTGCATTTAATACATGTAGGCCTACACGTTATATGCACAATATTCTGAACAAACCCCCGAACATATTGATTCTAGGTTCCTGTGATAGGAGCGGGACGCTGTGATGTTAATTTATTTATTCATTAAATTATTATTAATCGATTAAACATTAATGTACACAATGTATGCACCGTTCACGTTGCAAACGACTTCATGAGTTCAAACATAAACATTCATTGTAACATGACATTCATTCATAGCTCTGCTCCGAACCACGTTAACGACATAATTTGTAATAATTAATTAATAATAATATTATAATTATTATTATTATTTCTAATTTGCATAATTTTATGTCAAAGTCCTTCTACTCCTTCTATAGTGTCTCTGGTTAAGTGCGGCAACTGAGCTGCCGTCAATTGTGTTGTTTTTGTCGTAAACTAGGGTCCGCTGGCTAGGAAATAGACAGATATTCTAAGGTGTCCTTCAAAATTCACCTTGTAATATCTTTCTATTTTCCGCAGTTTAGACTTATAATTAATAAGTTACTTTTGCATTGAACTTGACTTTCTGACCTTTTTTTTTTTTTTAATCCCTGTCTGGTGGCTAGTCACGTCACCCAGAGAGATGCGCATGGTCAGATTTTGTAGTGACACAGCTTATAACCTATTCATGAAAGCAAAACATCAAGCTCATTGATTTAACGAGGCATGTTATTTGAAACAATTAATTAAGTTATCATGTGTGAGAGGTCATTCCTCCTCCTGAGTGTGCTTCCTATTTATGTCTAGTAGGCTATACTGTCCACAAGCACCCCCCACCCCTCCCAATATGGATATTGAGAATTGTTGCCACGTCCCAGTGGTGGTGGTGTCATATAAATGAAAGAGGGCATTCAAATATACTAAAGTGATTCATTAGGAGGCCGAAGCCCTAAAGGAAGTGATGCAATAGGTGGCTGAGGCAAGGACATTAAGCAGTAAGCTTAATAAATTAGTTGACAAGAGATAGAATCTTGTCCATTAGACCTTCAGGGTGCATCTTGGGATTACTCTGTGAAAATTGTGGGTCTCTGGAAAAAAGCCGGCCCTAACCCTAACCCTAACCCTAACCCTAATCCTCAGACCCCCCCCTCCCTGCCCTCGGGGTCCGAGAAGGCCAAGTTTCGGTGTGGGGGTCCCAGTTAGGCCCTAGAATAAGGTAGTCAAGTTTCAGGGCGGTATGACCTTCCTATCCCAAAAACTTTCTTTCCACCACATTCTGATCCACTAGGTCTTACACGCAACGCTTCTGAGAGGCTTTGTCCAAAAAACTGTCTATTTTGGAAAACTTTTTTTCTGTAAGGGCTAGAACTCCAAATCTCAGATATGTTATTCTCAGGACCCTGGGAAATGTGTGTATACATTTTGGCATCTCTAGCTATCTCGAAAAGGTGGGAAAAGGGGCGTGACCTCGGACAGTAAGGTAAATGTGAATAAGACTAGGTTAGTTTCTAGTCCCCATTTTTGATGGGATGGAGGTGTTAATGTGTGCCTTAAGGTGTGTAGACACAGCTGGCCTGTGGACAAGTTTTTGAAGTCTGGGGTCAAAAGGTCAAAAGGAGCCAGCACCACGCCCCTTATGAGATAACAAAAAGTTAATGTGCATTTCTCTCATAACTTTTTGTCATTATTAAAAAGAGGCCTGATTCTCAGATATGCATGTTGGATGGCCAGGGTGTAGGTCTGAGAAGAACTTCAGGCCAAAATCTTGCAAGCGAGCCGGTGAAGTGCAACAAGATCAGATGGAGCACTTGGTAAGTAATTTCTTGTAGGGCTGGTGCCCCCAAGTTGATAATCGTCCTTTGCGACCCCCGTTGATAAAAAAGAGACCCCAGGTCTATAGCTTACTTGTTACTGGCCTTGACTCAGAAGTTACTTATTGCATCACTTCCTTTAGGGCTTCGGCCTGCTTTCATTGTAGTATATTTGAATGCCCTCTTTCATATATATGACACCACCACCACTGGGCCGTAGCAACAATTCTCCATATCCATATGGGGAGGGGGGGGGAGGGGGGGGTGTGCTTGTGGACAGTAGGGGTACAAATAGGAAGCTTGCAATGAGGATTTCAATCACCAGAAATAGTCAATACACACTCAGGAGGAGGAATGACCTCTCACACATGATAACTTAATGAATTATTTCAAATAACCCTGCCTCGTTAAATAATCAATAGGCTATAGGCTATAGGTTATAGGCTGTGTCACTACCAAATATGTCCGTGCGCATCTCTCAGAGTGACGTAACTAGCCACCAAACAGAGATAAAAAAAAGATTACAAAACAAGTTGATAACAACAAACTTATTAATTATACAAGTCTAAACTGCGGAAAATAGAAAGATATGGGGGGCAATCGATGGCAACCATCATAGCAAGTCACGTGACGTGGACGCAGGCCCATTGAAAAGAATGGGCCAAAAAAATGTAGGCGTGTCACATGTTCAGAGCCGTAATGCATTTTCCGCTGTGGACCAACGCAGTTTTACTTCAATCTGGAATGAGACTGGGTTTAAGGGACGTGGTTAGTTTCAGTTTTTGAGGGGGTCTGCTGAAAAATTCTGATAAATTAGATTATTTTAGCCTACTTGTTTTGACGAATCCTGCGCAGCCCCCCCCTTCTGAAGTCGAAAATAAATTCCCAATTAATTTATCTATTTATTATATACGAAGACCACCAGACCTCCTCGAAGCAAAGAAAATGGTCTGTTAACCCACTCTATTAAATCACAAGAAAGAAGACGCCATACCTGCTCTAAAAAATTTACTAACGTTTTTTTTAAGTTGTTAAATAAGAGAACATCATTAGGCCTACACGGTTACATAAAATAACATAATCAGCAAAGACAAACATTTATAGCCATGATTTAAACGGCACGCGAGCTGCTGGGTTCAGCGTCCATAGCAACCGTCATAGCAACCATGTTATTATAAAGTATGTCCACCATTTTCACATTAAAAAGACTTCCCTTTCCCGGGCCACATTGACCAACTCTGACGGGGGGATCCCGAGGCGTTCCCAGTCCCAGGAAATAATTTCTTATTATCTTCATTATCATGTTGGTGGGTGTTCCCTTAACCTGCGTCCGCGTCCCAGTTTGATTGACATGATCAAACGGCCCGCCCCGCCCCCTGAAGACAGCCCTCACTGCTGTCTCCGCACACAGCTATTTGATAAATGCCAGATTATAAAACACGCATTTTAAAAAATCGAGTCAATAACTATCAATAACAATGCGGGACAACGTCTCAATTTGTAAAAAGTGGAAATGCGTGACTGTCCCGCACAAAGCGGGACATCTGGTCACCCTATAGGCTATAAATAAATAAATAAATATAAATATATATATATATAGTGGTGGGCCGTTATCGGCGTTAACGTGCTGCGTTAACGCGAGACTCTTATCGGGCGATAAAAAAAAATATCGCCGTTAATCTATTCTCAAAGTTGAAGTAAACAGAAGCTGAGTGTTTAATAAAATATAATGTCCATAATCGCGCCATATGCTGGAGACAATGTAGCAATGATAATAGAAACAATTTGGGTGAGCGATGACACTCCTCCGAGCTGCCCGCCTTGGTACGGCGGTAGGCGGACGCGTACCAGCCGTCTGCCGTCAACGCCGCCCCCACCGCCGCCCCGGCTGCCGCTGCTGCCGCGACGCGCACCGGAGACGAGCGTGCCGTGGACCTGTAGCGAGGGCGCGTCCCGGTGCCGTTAT
>NC_140281.1:16130851-16148351 GCF_964030765.1 Micromesistius poutassou | reverse complement strand
CATCTTGGATCTCACCTTTCTGCAAGGCTGCACAAACGCGATTCATGCGAGGTCCTGCCCACAGCCAGCATTCACGGTGCCTGGTACACAGCAGTGTGTGTGTGTGTGTTCACCAAATGGAGGACAAACTAAGGTGGTACATGCGTAGAGCCTTGTACAAACTACTGAACATGTACAGTTCTGTTATGACACTAGGTAAACAACTGATTTGTTTACCCTCCGACCACATTCGTTTAACCGATGCATTTATTTATTAAACACTATGGTCACACTGAGCTATTATTAAATTGTTTAAATTGGCTTATTGCTCCATACGTGTGTTAAAAAAAAATTAGAATAATAAAAATAAAATGTCAGTATGCAACATTGACTCGGTTTCTGCAAATAAATACAAATAAATAAATGATACATTTAGAAATAGAAAATGATAAATCATGGAAAAGGTCGACCATTGAATGGTTACAGAGTTTCTGTTGCAGAACACATTCAGGAAGCAGTACTATACATTAGAGAATAGCCCAGCATGGTGGCTCCTCTTTAACCAATGCATTTATTTAGTTGGTTAACTATTTTGGCAGAGGTTGTACACAATAACTTCCTGCAGTAGAATCTTTCAGACAACACCCTAACACAACCAGGGAGGCTTCTGAAAGGCTTTCAAATGTACTTTGGTCTGCATCAAAATAGCACTTATCTGTCCTCTGGGTCCATTTCATACTAAAGCTTCTAATACCGTACCAAAATGCAATCCTTTTTCTCCTGGGGTTACGGGATTATCATTGGAGAGAGAATTAGTAGTACTATTGTGCATTTCAACGACGCAGTACTTCTATGAGTTTAGTAAGCAGGGTATTTGAGGGCAAGTATTAGCATTAATACATGGGTCTATTGGAATGGCTATGACTAGTATTATATAAGTATAATCACTTTTTCTAGCCGTGTATTTCAATGGCCAATGTCAATAATGGTATTTCTTAAAGTAGACCAGTGTTAGTATAATGAATCATATAATCAGCAGTGTAGTGCGTGAGCTTCATCCGTTGGTTTGTTATCAGCTGACAGTGCAGTAGTGTCAGGGCTGAGATTACACCACAAGGGAACAAGTAAAGGGGCTCCACCCTGGAAGACCCTGGAACTCCTACCTCTAAACTACCGCTCTGAATATTCTTTGCTGCTGCTGAGCTACAGACTCTGTACTTCATGGCATTATTTAGTAGGCAATGCAAACATGGGAAAAATATGCTTCTTCCTCTTGACTTGTGCGTTACCATTTTCTGAAGGAATTGTTTTATGATGCACTGTAATATGTATTGGTTGTTAATATATATTTAGATTTAAATGCACTTCTTACTGTTATGTAACAATTTCATTATCAAATTGTAATAGTTTTACATACCAACTAATATAACAACTATGACGCACTATAATGTATTAGCTATTTGGTCGATTTTTTATAATATGCAGTAATACATACTTTATATGTATGTCCAGTGATGTAACAATTACATAGTCGTATTGATTACATTTAACATATGTAACTAATGCAACTAATGTTACTGAACTATGTCATCTAACATTTTATATGTTGCAACAAGAGGCGATTGCAACTATGACCAAATAAAGCACTACAATTGTATCTTGTAACAAGTTTATTATGACCCGTGGATGTTGGTGACCTGTCAAAATAAAAGCCTGTTTATACAACTTCCCTGTGGGACTGTGTTTGCAGAAGCCTCGCTTCATATCCTTTTATTCCTCAACAAACTCATTCATCAGTGAATGTCTTGCATCGTATTTCCAGCCAGTCGTTTCCCTGTCTGTTGAACTGTGGTTCTGTGTCACCCTTTAAAACAGCGGCAACACAATGACATAATTACACCAGTTCAATTCATGCCATCAGAGTGAATAGTGCGCTTGTCCCTTTGTTAGTACAATCAATATATTCAATCAATACAGAAAGCCCAAAGCACACAGCAGTGTCAGGACGCAAAAGGCCTATCTCTGCCTCCGAGATAAACAGGTCCTATTGAACGGAGCATAAAAACACATCCACCATGCGTGCACCCTGTGCTTTGCTCCGTTAAAACGATATGAGTCCAGTTCTCGTTTGAGTCGCGTTACAAATATGAGGCCAAGTTTGCATTCTAGTGTTCGTAGCATCGAGTATCTACTGAACAATGTTCTACTGTTGGAAAGTTAGGTGGTAGGATGGGAAGGGACTCGGGAGCGCTGTTTGTTTGGGATGTCATGAACAACGTCTGTGTTGGGATGTCCTGAGAACAGTTGTTTTGTGAGGAACATCTACTTCCTCAAAGGGTTTCCCACGCGGCCAGACCGAGCTGGAATGATGGATGGAAGGAGTTTTAATTAAATGTAAGATATATATAAACCCAATAAAATGTTGTGACCTTAAGTATGATTTAGGGTGATAAGGTGATAAAGTGATAAAGGCAATGGGAATGAATTGACCTTTAACCTCTCCAGCCCAATGTTGACCCATCACAATTATCCCAACGGGTTCTCCACAGAACGGAAATAGGATTAAAAACGAAATGAAATTTAATTCTTTAAACCCTCATATTTTCCAATATTTCAAACAAATATTGTCCAGGTATATTAATACAATTGTATAAATTGATGTCCATTTATTATTATTTATAATGTCCCTCTTAATGTCCTAAAACCTTTTGTATTGGCTTTATTAAGTGTCTCTCTAAATACGGTAGATGGATAGATACTAATAGATGGAGCCAAACATTTGCAAAAGTAGCTCCCAACAACGTACCAACCATATCAATCTGCATACATTCACTCGTTAGCTTGCGCCTTTTTGACCTTTTGTTCTGACAAGGAGTCGAGATCAGTGGAACTTTGATCTTGCTTAGCGAACACAACTCTCGACTAGAGATGAGGGTCTAGGTTAACCTGGGAACCGTTCATAGAGACATTCCTACTAGGAACACCTTGATGAAGACGGATGAACCTGTATTGTGTGTGACACCTTATCTTCCTACTGCAACGTCTTTCTTGAGAAAAACGTTGCTAGGGGTTGTGGACATAGAACAGTATTTACGCATGCTCACGTTATCCTAGCGAAGGGATCTCTCTTTCTACGCCCTTGTTTGCTTCTAAACTATTTCCTTCATATGAGCATGGCGCCAGACCCATATTCCTTTTAAGAAAAAAGAGAGCTAAAGGAATTCTTTCGTGAGATAGAGATTTATTTTGAATTACTTTGTGAGATAGGATTATTTATAATTCTGTAGTGAGATAGAGCTTTATTTAGAATTCTTTAACAAGATTTATTTTGAGTTCTCAATCAGATTAACATTTATTTTTCTGTATTAAGTATTCAACAGTTGAAATAGACGTATAGGAAGAATTGTACATACCATCAATGTTGTGTCAACGTCATCATGTAGGCTGATTGCATTTTAGATGAGGCTGTCTCACATTGCTCAATGGGTCGGTGACAATTGCTTTACGTCTTTTTTTTTGGGTGATTTAAAAAAAAAAAATTAGTAGAGAGTTCTTGAGAATATAAATTATATTTATTGATTGGAATAACCAAAAAAACAACCATAAAATATCTGCACAGACATCTGTTGATAAAGAACAAAACATAGGTGTCTGTACATAATTTATAATGTACACTGTATATATATATATCTATATATATATAGATATATATATATATATGAGAGATCACTGTGATCACATCAGTATTTATTTGCAATAAAAACATATTATTCAAATGCTCCAGTATCATGTCTGAAAGAGAACATTAAAATCTCCTTACATTGTATTAACAACTTATTATAGGTCACTCTCAACTGCATGCTTTTAATTTGACGCACGCAAATATTCAATGTGCTATCAAACAAAGATAGCATGTTAATTAAAGTCTCTTAATGATACCTGTGCTAATACAAGCCACGGCCAGACCCAAAGGAAACTTTTAATGTGTAATTGCAGTCAAACAAGCACACACTTTATTTCAGATAGTATTGATAGTCCATATTCCAGGAGCAGATAAGCAACGATAAGGCTATGATTATCATACAGAAGCAGATATGTAGTACACTCACACTTCCTACTCGATTTCCTTCTCTCTTTCCTGAATTTCCCCTAGGGATAAATAAAGTTTATATCGATCTATCTATCTATCTCTCTACGTGCTCATTTGCTGTTTTCTCACTCAGTTATATATTTCAATATCAATATTGATCAATATTTGAAACATAACACGGTTTGCTACCAGGGGCCATTTCCAGGTCTTTTGGTCTTTGAACAAGGCCACTTCAGGTGGTGTTTCCCAATCTAATCCAACAGCGCAATCAATGTCATCCAGACTGGAAAGATGCAACATTAACCTGTAACCGTAGCATACATGCCACATTTGCATACATGCAAAGTAAGCCCACCATCGCCAATAGTCTACATGCAACATTAGCATACATGCTGCATAATCCTACGTACAAAGTAAGCCCACCATCAAAATTAGCATACATGCTGCATAAACCTACATGCTGCATAATCCTACATGCAAAGTGAGCCTACATTCAGGAATCTCAGGAAACATGCAGCCTAAATGTGTTGCAACCTCGGCACACATGCAAGGCTCCCAGCATGCAACATGACACAGCCAGAAGTGCTGAAACATCAGTGAGTTCCTGTACAGCTCACACACAGCTGTTGTTTCACGTGAGAGTTCTTTAAAGAGCACTCCTTCCCGGTCTAGGCAGCGTACCATTGTGGAGCGGAGATCTCCAAGTCTTCGGTCAGCCTGGTAACCTGAGAGAACTGACCTCGTCCTGTTCCACAGGAAACCCGAAGCC
Organism: Micromesistius poutassou; assembly: GCF_964030765.1. Taxonomy (NCBI): domain Eukaryota; kingdom Metazoa; phylum Chordata; class Actinopteri; order Gadiformes; family Gadidae; genus Micromesistius; species Micromesistius poutassou. The sequence continues at coordinate 16,143,513 of NC_140281.1, read as the reverse complement.
ACATAGCGGTAGCCAGCATACCTCCTCTGCAAGAACACAGGGAACCCTTACACACATATGGTAACGTACACACACACACACACACACACACACACACACACACACACACACACACACACACACACACATGCACACATGCACACACACGCACACATGCACATTTAGTTAGTGTAAATGTGTCATGAGTCAATAAGTAACTGTTTTTGTGAAGTCATGCAACTGCCACATAGTCTCAAAGTCATTGCGTGTGGTTTGGGACTTGGGGCCTGGAAAATGACAGTGGGTGGAGGTTAGGAGTGTAGTGACGATTGTGTAGGGGTGGAGGTGGTGGTGTGTGTATGCAGGGTAGGGCTCTGTCGTGTGGTGGAGGTGGGCAGTATGTGTGGTACTGGGTGGTAGCCCCTAGACAGCCCCTAGGTAGGTGAACTAGAAAGGGGGTTCCTCTGGAGTTTGACAGACGAACACATGTGGGCCTCTAAACGCAGCCCGCCCTTGTGCTATCAGGACCCACACCCCCCCATACACACACACACCCTCTTCCAGAGACCCTTATCAGCCAGCAGCTCAGACTTTAGCTCCAAGCTGAACTCTGAATGCATGTAAAGGTCAAAGATTTAATGGAAAGCTCGCTAGACTGCTAAATGCTAGAGGCACTAATAAGGGATGGTCCAATTTTCAGTTTTATCAGTATTATCAGTCGCATTGTATTTGTATTGTTATATGGTCCTGTTGTTTCCGAGTTAAACTATTACAAGGCTCGATTTATGATGGTGGACATAGATACTGTAGTGCTGTATTACAAGATTACATTTCCAGTGAATTAGGGTAGGGTGTTAGAATATCTGCTCCTTATCTGAATTCAAATGGACTTTGGATAAAAGCCTCAGCTAAAATGATAGTAAATATATTAGATATATTGATACTGTCCAAACACCAGCCCTAGATATATACTGTAGCAATGCCCATTGGCACACTCTTCCTAGGTGGATTTTCTGGACTTTTTTTCAGGACACAGGGGGAAGATGTTTAAAACCGGTTTATCGTAAAGTTAGAAGGACAATGATACTCTGTGATCCATGCTGCCATGTAGGAGATCCTCCCACGTGTTTGCAGTGATGGATGGTTTAAAGGTCCCATGACATGCCACCAGGTGTGGTGTGATTAGCCGTTACAAGCCGTTTTGGAAATCTGCCCCTTATGACATCACAGGTGGGCGTGTCCACCTAGATGTGTGACAGATAGATGAGCAACATTTGCTACAGTCCACTGGGTAGGCTGGTAGACTGATCTATCCAGCACACATCTAGGTGGACACGCCCAATTGTGATGTCATAAGGGGATTTCCAAAACGGCTTGTAATGGCCAATCACACCACACCTGGTGGCATGTCATGGGATCTTTAACCTGTGCACATTGATTGCTCAATGCACAACAAATGTGCAACAAGTGTGTAGCCTCACCTGGCCCCAGAGTCCAATCAGTCTGACGCCAGGTGAGGCTGCTTAAACCAGCCATCGTCCACAGACACTATATACACAGAGGGCATTCACCCACGAGAAGAATGAAGCTATTCTGGTGCCTGTGCCTACAGTGCATGGATGATAGTAACATAACAATTAAATCTTCTCAATGCTGTAACTCTATAGCATAAGCTTGATACAGTTGTAGCTTAGTGCACCACTATTATGTTACTCTCTATCCCATTAAGTTTAGAGATCTTAGCTTTTACCTTAGATGTAGCTTATTGCTTTGGCTGCAGGCTGCTTTATATTTGTTATTTGTTATTGTGTGTGTGTGTGTGTGTGTGTGTGTGTGTGTGTGTGTGTGTGTGTGTGTAAAATACATATTTCAAAATAAGAACACTGCTGTTAAATATTAACAAATGTTAAATCTCGTATTTCATGTAGTCTGAAAGATATCTGATACCTGCATATTCTGCCTGAAGAAACTGTTAATATGTAATATATAACTGTATTAGTAATTATTGATATAGAATCCAAGGTGATATTATAGCCAAAATAGATCAATCATGCATAAATAAACATCATGAAGAGAATCAAAACATTAATCATTCATCATTCATTCTTCACATTATACTGGAGATTTGTTCTAATATATGCTGATTCACATCACACCAATGCAATTTCTGTGATGGTTTCTGTGATGGTAAGTTACATTGCGGTGAATAATGGGGCTCCTTGAATTTGGAAAAACACTTTAAACCTTAAGTGGAGAAATACTCAGACATGGGTGAGCTTCGGGTGCGTTGGACGACCGCAGTCAGTACTGAACCCTAATCATTTAGAATGGGAGGCCGGGTAAACGCTGTGGACGGGACGTGGGCTCTCTAAACATTATGATTCCCCAAGTCATTTCCTGTCCTGGGCCCACGCAGGCTCTTGGTGTAAACTCTGGTCTTGTTATTTACTCAGATTGTCGCTGCGAGTGGTCTGCATCGTATCATGTTACTGACACCATGACATTATCCATGACGTTACTCCTTCGTAGAACCCTTTTTCTGTTTGTTTTTGGTAAAGGTTAAATCCCTGGCCATTGCCTAAGTTATTATCATGCTTAGCCCATTATTATGTATGTTTTCATACGTAATTTGTATATAATCTCTATATGGCTGATGTTTGGACTGGTTATCTTCATATATCTATACTTTACCCTATCTGCAACAATATGATTTGAAAGAAAAAAAATGGGAATCTTTAGTGTGGATTGATAATACCAGTACTGCTTTAACAATAATATATTCAAGAGGTTCCCGTCTTTGACTCTTTGTAGCTGGTTCCTGGTCAGCAGCGGTGGGTCCAGACTCATATAGAAATGGTTGCCTCGGACAAAGGGGGGGGGGAGCATGTGCCATCCCAGCCCCCCCATAGACTCACACCTGCTTGTCAGGGGAAGAGTCTGTTCCTGCACTTTATGGGTGTAAAGGCTCAGTTATGGTTCCACATCAACGCAATGACCACGCAGACGCTTCGATGCAGTCGTGAACCTGTTTTGGTTCTGCGTCGGGTTTTATTGAGTGGACCAATCACAGCCCTTGCCGCTGCGTCGCCTCGACGCAAGGTTGCAATTTTCGGGAGGCACACGTCCGGCCCTTGCGGTGGACGCAAGGAGGGTCAGCAAGGACGTAATGGGTCTGTAAACTCCCTTGTGTTGCGTCGACGTGGAAGTGGAACCATGACTAAGCCTCATGGGAAGGCACCAGTCTGCATAAAACACCAGGCGTATCGCCAGAACGTCCACTCACACAGTCTGGCATATTCAACAGCTCCAGTTGGTCTGACCCATGTAAACCAACCCCGGTTAAAATTACACCACGCTCCAACAAACAGAAGACAGAAACAATAAATACAGGCTTTTATAGAAGCCCTGTGATCCGTGAGTGTTGGTCAACCGAATGTTTTGAAGCACTGATCCGTCGGAATGATATCATTTGATGAGACAGCTTGCTTACCGTTGTGATAAAATGTTAATATTTACAGTAAAGAGTCAAAGTTTAATCCTTCTTTTTAGATTCTCACGTGAAAATAGTGGCCACATTATTTTTTTTCTTTGTACACTCGCCATCAAAGAAAACCATGGTCTTGTAGAATAGATATTGGCATTTTCATGAAAGAAGGCAAGAAAGAAAGAAAGAAAGAAAGGAAGAAGAAATGAATTGTATTAATGTTATTATGAATAGCATCAATAATAACATTTGTATAATTATGAATAGACACCAATAGCCATCACATCAAACTGTCCACTGTGGAGTTGAGATAGTTTAACCAACATACATCCATAATACAACACAAACGATAATATCAACAGCACATGCGTGCACCATAGAACAAACCCGTTCAGGCTGCTGTCCTGCCCTGCACTTTTTTCAATCAATGATCAATAAAATCCCACAGATCGGGGACACTATTACTACTACGAACAAAATCAATATTCCGATGTTTTACCGTAAAACCGGAGATTACCTAAGGGTAATCTAGGTAATCTAGGTAAACATTACCTAATGGTGACACATTGTCAACACAAGGTCAAAGTTCAGTTACTGCGTCCTAAAGTTGTGGAACAAAAGCCTGTGGAACGATGGCTCTCCACTGTTCACATCAGAAACGTTTCTATTTGCACATTCACTCCAGCGCATGCATAAGAAAGACTGTCCTTTAATCTCTCTTACTGCTTCCCCACCCTTTACAGGTTTATCACTTTATGGTTTCACTGTGGTTGTCATTGTTTTATTATTACTTGTCTCCTGAGAATTGATACCTTATTGTAAATCATTCGGAAGTGTTCAGTAAACCACTTCCATGTGAAAGGTGCAATACAAATGTTGTTTATTCTTATTATTTGTCATTTACACATAATTCATACACATAAACGCTATGTTGTGAAACAGCAGGATAGTGCCATAGTGTTGCGTGTTTGGGTTTGTTCCCCAAACTTAGCCCGTACCTGAAGGCATCCTAACCCCTACTTGACTTTAGACGTTCCTTGGGATAAAAGCATCTGCTAAATGACTAAATAGTAAATGGCATGTATAGCTGGTGGCTTTGGTTGGGGCGCTATGGTGATGTGTTATGTGATGCGTCAGAGCGCGCATGCATGCATCGCTGCTGCATGCGGCTCTGAGCTGCAACGTGACCGCTGCATGTCTGACCGACTGTCGGTGTGGATTTCCCTCTCTCACCCTCCCATCTCTCCATCTCTCAACCATCTCTGTTTCTTTCTCTCTCCAATCTCTCTCCCTCTCTCTCTATGGTTGTATGCGCTCCCTCTCTTTCTCTCTCCCTCTCTCTCTGTCCTCTGTATCTCCCCCTCTCTCTCTCTCTCCCTCTCTCTCTCCTCTCTCTCTCTCTCTCTCTCTCTCTCTCTCTCTCTCTCTCTCTCTCTCTCTATGGCTGTAGACATCCGCTCCTGTCTGTCTCTCTATGTCTCGCCCAACTTCCCTCCCCCTCTCGTTCTCTCCCACTGTCTCTGTCTCTGTCTCCTCTGTGTTTATCTGATGACATTGTTGTGGGTTAAACGGTCACAACTCTACCAATCAGCCCTACAGTGGCAGTAGATGCCGTTCTGTTCTGCATTGGCATGGACACAAGACAACAGACCTCATGACAGCCCGCAACATGCTTCTCTTTCATGCAGAGATTACAGATAAAGAGATTAAATACAACTTGAACTTGTTTAGGACATGCTCCTCTCTCTAAAGGACATTTAGCATTCCTCAACATAGGGATCCAGTGGTTAGTGTAGTGTTGGAGTCCCAGCGAAAAGGTGGGTGTTTGATCCCCAATGTCCTTAGCCTTCCTGTAGGCATCCATGAGCAGGATGAGCCCTAACCCCTACCTACGCTTAATGACCTTGTGGAGTGTGTGTGTGTGTGTCTGTGTGTGTGTGTGTGTGTGTGTGGATGATGGCTGGTTTAAGCAGCCTCACCAGGCCAGAGTCAGACTGATTGGACTCCAGGGCTGCGTGAGGCTGCACACTTGTTGCACATTGAGCACTCATTGTGCACGGGTTAAACCAGCCATCACCCCACACACTCTGCATGGGGACATGATGTACCAGGTCCTGTATCCATGGACTGTATCCTACAAACTTCGACAACAACCCAGATTTCTAACACCAGCACCTTGCAACCTTGTCTAGAGGATCCCAGTAGAAGTCCCCTAGGTGGAGTCGGCATGGACCTTTAGAGGTGACCCACCTGTATCTAAAACACTGTATGTTGCTTTGGATAAAAGTGTGTGCTAAATTACAATTTTGATAGAAAATACAGGACATACAGGATCGAAACAATATACAAGAAAACAAAATACAGTTCATGATCCATCAGTTCCTCGTGGGAAGTCTTGCTCTAGCCCCCTCACATAAGTCCCAGAACCCCCCCCCCCCCCCATCCCCCCTCCCCCACCCCCTCAGGAGCCCAAACTACAACTAGACCTCTAAATCATATAGTCCCAGTGCTCCTGAAGCAAGGCCAACCAATAGGAGCCGGGGGCAGCTGTGTGTGTGAGATAGCCCCCCAGGGTCCTCTCCACCCCGCTACAGCTGTCACAACACCAGGATGGAGCGCAGAACCGGCCGTATAGCTAGTGAGCATGTTCCATAAGGGCCCAATGGAACAGGACGGCCATATTGAATTGCCTTGGTGAAGGTAACTGGGGGAGGGGGGAGGGGAGGGGGGGGGGTCCATGTAGACACACACCACACATGCAAACACAAGCACACAAATGCACGCCCACACACACACGCACACGCACACACACACACACACACACACGCTCACGCACGCATGCACACACGCACGTACGTACACACACACACACACACACACACACACACACACACACACACACACTTTTCTCCCTGTCTCTGTTTCTAGAGGACACACATGTTAAGTTGGAACAGTGATTCCAGTAACTATAGCTGCTCCTCCTCTAGACATCTGAGCCAGAGAGAGAGTCTGGAGAGTTCTGCTGTCCTCTGCCAGGGTTTATTCCTGGAGCGACCTAGCAGACAGACAAACCTGCTCTGTTGAGCACCCTCTGTTGTCCAGCCAAACTATATGGGTGTTGTTCTGGACCAGAGAGAAACACAGCCATTCAGAGACATTCCTCTTTTGGATCTGAGGCGAAAAGACTCACTTTAAAGAATGGGGCTTGAAGTCAGGAATACAACATGAGGCTGTTGGCAATAATAATAAAAATAGTTTATGGCTACAGGTTACACATTTCATTTTAGTTTTTGAACATTTTGTACAATCTGTACGATCTGTACTATCTGTACAGTGCGGTTACAGAGAGAGGCAACAGTAAAATGGTGGCCGGTTGTCTACAGAACTCTTTTTGAGCTCCTTGGTAACCATGACGCACTGGAACTTCCCTATTGACACCAGTGTTTTCACACTATCGATTGATGGATTTGGTTTGACGCCTATTGCCTAATGCTGTATTTTGTACCTCGGTTAGGCACCTGACTACGTTAGAGTTGGACAGGATGTTTTGTCTGATTTAAAATGCTGAATTACTGCTAACTCTAAAACCATCTCACATGTTTTCTTACAGATGATTGAACCCCAATTGATTTGATGATGAAAATTACATTATGAATAACATTTGTAACATAAAGAAAAGTAGACGTCACAAAAAACAGTTGTCACAAAATATATTTATTCAGCTAACAAAATGTCCACTTCAAAAATGGCAGAATGGCAATGACTGATTCCATGGTCCAAACGACAATTGGTATAAGGCGGATTTCTTTTTGTTGCTTTTTGCACCAAACACAATCATCATATTTATGCTTATGATTATTCATTACTCCTTGTAGATTACCTTTTTTTAATTATCAATTAAGTCTTAAGATATTGTGGTCCAACTTTAAAAGTAACTTCATGATGTCTGCTTAGTTATACTTCACCACAGAGCACCAGGATGACACTAGCATCGGCTCGGAGAAACATGACAGTTGGCGTTGTGCAGTGACCAATATGGCCGCCCCTTTAACAGGAGATGTTTGTGCGTTTTTTAAAACATTTTAGCACATGACACAGTTTCTTTAAAATGACGAAACAAGACAAATAAATGACATGGTATATAAAATAATTCTTTGTCATACGACCCCTTTTCTTTTTCTCTTGCCATCAGTTCTCGCAACAAATTAGACAAAAAATTAAATTAAAGACGTCACATTCGAAATTTCATTCAGCAAGCAAGAAAATGTAGAAATCACTTGAATTTTTTTTCTATTCGCACAATACTTCACATGTATTACTAGGTAGATACATTGTACTTCTAAGTATGCACTACTGAATGTATTTATATGGAGCTCATTTAGAAAACAGATTTCCTCACAACATGGGACAGATGGATTGGATGTGAAACCAGCTATTGATTTAACAGAGCTTTGCTACTAGCACTAGCATGTTAATGCTAACGTGGTTCAAATGCTGCGCTCAAACAGTAGCCACAAAGCAGGTCAGTGCCCACAGGCATGGCCTGTACATCCTGTGCATGTTAGCGCGCATGTGTGTGTGTGTGTGTGCCAGAGGGGGATTTTCAGATGCAGTTGGCCGTGCTCGCTATGCCTACCACTGCGTGCTTTAAGCCGGCGTGATCCTGCATGGCCACGGGCAGAGGGAGATTACAGACCGACTGGCAGAATGAGAGCGGGCTTGGCCGTCTGCACGTCTGTTTGCAACCCACTGTCATGAATTGATGACACAATTCCAGCCCCCCTCCCCCCTAACATAGCGTTCTGCCTCTAACTGGCTGCTTGGTTAGAATCTCAAAATTGCCATGGCTACAGCTTGAAGCTAACATCAGCTAACGTAAGCTAACAGCCATAGCGCTTTCACCGTGGGCTTTGTCTCACGCCAGCTTGACGGAGAATGGCCATGTGCCGTGGTGTGGTGAAGCCGGTGCAGCACTTCCACTGTTCCAAGGAGATGAATTACGGGTTGGGCATGATCTCTGGTTGGTTGTGAAATCTAAATGTCATTCTAAGCGACGGGGGAGGCTATGTGTTCGATTAACACGCGGCGTGGGGGGCGTGGGGGGCGTGGGAGTAAGGGGGGTGGGGGGGGTAGCAGTGGCAAACAAAGGTGCTTTTATCTTTTTCTATTCAGCTTGTTCCTTTCTGGTCATGGAGGGACTGCTTTGTGGCACTCTGCAGAAGTAAGAGGAGGGGGAGCAAGGGAAGGCGGTGAGGACGGAGGAGGTGGGGGTCTTATTGGAAGGAGGCCTTCACGGCACGGCCCTTGAGGGGCTGGGGGGGGCGGTAGTTGTCCACCATGCAGCAGGCGGCCTCTCCCACGCTGCTGAACTGAAGAGCTCTGAAACTGGCCATCTGTGGAACGAGAAGGGAAGAGGAGCAGGAGGAGAAGAAGATGATGGTTAGATGCTGTCACCTCGTTGGCTAGCGTCTAATCAGCCAATGCCAACAGGAGCAGGGAAGTGTAGTGACCAGGGCGTTTGAATGCCAGTCGAAGGGTTCCCGGTTTCGAACCCCAATATCCAATATATACCTTTGGGCATGCTTCAGCAATCTATCCCCAACCAACTCATTGGTGATATGTATCTCATGAGCACTTTAAGTGTCTTTGGATAAAGACGTCTGCTAAAATGACTTAATGAAGTAAAGTAAGGTTGAGTTGTTGAGTGATTGCTTGTTGGAATAGAATCATGGGCCCTGTTTGGTTGATGGGTTGGGGGAAGGAGGTGTGGCTGTGGGTCTACAATTGCTGAAATGGTTAGAAAATTGAACTGGAAGGAAGTGAAACTGAAACTGTAGCTAGCGGTGTAGCTAAATTACATGTCAGTAGGTTGTAGGTTTCTTCCTTAAGTGCTTCAGAAACCACTTCCTGTCAATACACCAAGACAACAACCCTATTCGACAATCCCTAATATCTGAAGAATATCAATATATTGACAGCTAATTGATACTTGTAATCCTTGATCATCAAGAAAGAGGTACACAGAAATATGAATCATTTCTAATATTAAAATGGACATTTGAATGAAATGATGATGATCTCGACCTATTGGGAACTGGAATGACTTGTTTTTTGCAATGTGCAAAGTTGTGTCCACACTGCACCTGTTTACTATCAAGACAAACAATCCCTGTCTACTGGTCACATGACCTCCAGATCCCAACAGTCACCCAAGAGGAAGTGGAGGTCAATTGAACTGAGGGTGATATGGTAAATATTTAGATGTTTTAGCTTAGTAGAAAACCATAACAGCTGTGATTCCGCACTCATTGTGTGAGGCAAGTGCCTCATTCTTGTGCAGTCTGGTGACATTCCCCTGCTAAATAACTCACGGTACAACATACAAACAAACAGCTTACTCTACAGTAAACTTAGGAAAGTCTCACGGAGACGTTCACATCTGTTCATGAATAAATGTTAAAAAAGCACACTCACACAAAAAACCCTCACTTATGAGCGCCATCAAACCCCAGTCCTCATCATAGCCGGTCTAGATCAGCGGTCTAGATCAGCTCCCCTGATACGCTCGGTCATAGACACACACGCATGAGTGCTGTTTCTGTCCTAACCCTTCCACAATGGGAGTCTTCTTCTCTGGGCTTGGATCGGGTTTCCCCAGGTGAAAACCTGGATCCGCACCGGACAATCCTCTCCTTGATTCAGGTTGTAATGGCAAGAAGAATAAGAGGTGGGAATCGACATTATCAGTATACCGTGCTTGAGGCCCGCCTGTGTGTGTGAGAGCTGCCCTCTCTCTCTTATCCCATCTACCGTGAATAGCCTCTTCTCTGGACCGGCCAGAAGGGGGCGTTAGGTGCGTTTACCTGGGCGGGGCTGACGGAGATGGTCTCCTTGCAGACGATCCAGGTCACGCTCTCCAGCAGAGGGGGTGTGGTCAGGGAGCCGTCGTATGTCCAGTAGTCAAGGCAACCGGGCAGAAGGGTTGTAGGGTCGAACCCAGGGAAGGTGGTCTGGTTGCCCTGAGAGGGAAACGGGAGGAGAAAAGTGAGCCGGTGTGTTGTGGTTGGAGGAAAGAATACGTAAATGAGAGAGGAAAGGAGCTAGGTGGCGATGAAGAGCGAGCGAGTCTTACTTTGGTCTTGATGGCGTCGAAGGTGTCCAGGACCTTCTGGAGCTGGGCGTTCTCAGCCCCGATCTGCAAAAACAAACATTTTACGATAAGATAAAGCAATACTCTCAAGTAGCTGGAACAGGAAATGCAGATGTCTGATAATAGTCTGAGATGTCGTAGGTTGGGTTTTTCATATCACTGCAATAAAAAGTGCTGTTTTTAATTAAACAATAGTATTTTAAGATAAGCGGATGGAAGTAGGGGGCAGGATAACGGGCATGCCGATAGCTCCACTCCCAGGCAAAATGTCTGGGCTGAATCCCCCACTCCATGACCACAATCTACATGTTAGCATCTTTGCTAGCATCCTACATGTTAGCATCCCTGACCCCTACCTAACCCGACCCCTACCATTAGGAAATATATTTAAATTCAAAGTCTGCTGATGACTTAGAAGAATGAGTAGTTAATAATCATATAATTATGGTATCCAGACATTATCTTTACCATATACATGAACATGGATTAGCACAACACAACTACAACTAGCACCAACAAGAGCACATTAATGCTAACACCGTTGTAACACATTCATATTTGCATTTGGGTACTGACCTTCAGGAATACTCCAACCACAGCGAGGCCATCAGATTTGCTGGCGGCATCTCCAAAGCTGGGGTACTTGGTGTTCCAGTGCACCAGGTGGAGCTGGGAAACGGAGGGACAAAAAGCACCGGTAACTTGATTATTCACAAAGCAGTGGCCCTGGAAAGGATTCTTTGGGCTTCAGGGGACCTTTGTGCTGTGCTGGAGCCCATCAGGAGGCTTCACGCCTGGGGAGGTACATTCACTAGGAGACTGAAGGGGTGGGGAGGGCTGGGCGACTTTTCACTCAGGCTCAGGATTGTATTAGAGTGAATTAATCAAGCAACATGCAAATGGGTAAAAATGGAGACCTTTTATACTCTGCTTGATTGATTTACTTCTATTATGAAGGTTTTCTAAGTTAAAAATGTTTTCAATTCAAAGCTGATTATTTAAACTGATTATTTATTTAATTGCAGCCAAACAAACAAACATATAACAAACTAGGTAACTCATTCAAACTAATAAAGACAAAAAGTACATGAAGTAGTAGTATGCTAGAACGCTTTGAAGACACAAAACCTCAATGCAGGAGGATAGTGTATATATTTGATTATTGATGGTTTAGTGGTTTTCTGTATCAGGTCATTTATTGATTTATCAAGTCTAGTTTGTGTTTTGGTGGGTCCAGTATGTGGTGGTTTATGGGGGCCGATGTGGTAGTTTACTGGGTCCAGTATTTGGTGTTTTATGGGAGCCTAGCAGTTTTCTGGATCCAGTATGTTGTGGTTTATGGGGGCCGATGTGGGGGTTGACTGGGACCAGTATGTTGTGGTTTATGGGGGCCGATGTGGTGGTTCGCTGGAACCAGTATGTGTTGGTTTATGGGGGCAGATGTAGCAGTTTACTGGGTCCAGTATCCAGGTCCAGGTCCAGTGGGTCCTTACCTCTGCGGGGTACTTGGTCCCGTTGATGGTGTGCTCGGAGCCACGATCGTCTGAGCCTCCCCAGTGGAAGTGGAACTGCTTGAGGCGGTAGACCCCTGAGATGGGCCCGTTCTTCAGCGCTGTGGACCACAGGAGATACAGTCGATAAGAATACATGACATATTGTTCTATTAAACTACAGTACATTTGAGGATGTTAAGTATAGGCTTTTGAGGGGAATGCACATATATCATGTGTCATATATACCAATATACATAGTCATAACAATGGCCATATGCCTCAAAGCTTTTATAAGAGACAGGAAATATGTTATCTGAAGGATTGAAGTTTGAATTTGATTAAATTACAATGTTTATTCTATTTTCAGTTTAAGTCTACGTTAAAGCTTAAGTTTTATTTAAGGTATTCATGTTTGATTTTCCTATATCATATTTTCACATACTTTCAGAGAATCGTTCAAATTCATACTTTCAGAGAATCAAAAACATTGTAAAAGTACCCAGATCCAGATAAACCACAGTAGTGAGTGCTGAGGACGTGAAATACCCTTCAGATT
>NC_140281.1:16088351-16128351 GCF_964030765.1 Micromesistius poutassou | reverse complement strand
CTCTCTCTCTCTCTCTCTCTCTCTCTCTCTCTCTCACACACACACTCTCTCCAGTCCTCCCCCACCACTTGCGCCAGTTGCTTCTTTCTTTACGCTTGAAAACGATCCGTCCTTCCTCCGAGTTTTAATGTAGGCCTATCGCATATAAACCGATACGAATTTGAATGGATGATCATTGATGTGCTGGGATGTTGAGCTGCGTATGGCTGCAAGAAACACTGAAGCATCAGTACATAGGCTACAGGCTGCCCGATTATACAGAAGGGGATACAGTAACGTGATATTCGGTTGTTGTCTACTGGGTACAAATACTTGCAGTTATAACAGTAAATAAGTGAGTAGTACTCATTACATGCACGTTATTAAATCGCTCTGGAGAAAAAATACTTGCGCCCAACGTGGGGCTCGAACCCACGACCCTGAGATTAAGAGTCTCATGCTCTACCGACTGAGCTAGCCGGGCGATTCTCTACTTCGCCCTTATTTTCCACATCGTTTTTTCACTGAATATTCACAATAGCGTTTACTGCAGGAGCATAGCAGAACCGGTGACAGGACAATTCTTTGCGTATGCATTTTGTCGGCTTATACCCTTGACCTCTGTTTGTATAAATATGCATACATAACCGTAACCATAACAGAAATTGCGTTTCTTTGCAAGCGAGGTAGTAACGTCACCATGGACGTGATCCTCATCTCTGCTTCAGCTTGTTTATGAACGTGTGGAGAATACAGCGAGTGGGGAGCGCGTAGGACAGCGGTGTTGGAGCGCCACCTGCTGACGCCAAGGGGCTTGAGATTCAGAACCATTTATCTTTTTAATGAACAAGCTGCTTGGATTTTATTTATATTACTAATTGTATGAACAAAAAAGCAAAAAATAAACAAATATACAAATAGTAACGAAGAAATTGTACTGCTGACAAATTCTTCATTGTTTAATTGTTGAATGTATATGCTTGTTTTTCTCAGTTCAGGTAGCGTGACATCCAAATTCAGATTTGTATCACGGTTGCCACCTATTATAATTATATATTAATTATGCACATCACTGGAGTAATTTATAGTCTTTCACATGGATGTAAAGCCTATAATATGTATTTATAATGTAAAAAATATAATGTATAATATATTTCGAATGTACTGTATGTGTTTAGTACACTGTATCTATTTCTATATGTGTCCAATATATCCATGTCTGTACAATATATATACAAATATATATATTGGCGTTTATGCAAATCAAGTAGCCTATAAAAGGTCTTCCCATGCATTGCACGGCGCGCACACTCTACGTCATCAGCCAGCAGATAAAAACACACGAGGCTATACAGCAACTCACGAGTGTCGCGAAGTTATTTTAAAGGTATGTCGAGGGTCCTCTTTTTTCCTCCTCGGTGAAATGCATGTATTTATGTTGTTGTACACCTTTAAAGTGTAATATAATTAAGTGAATTGTGGATTTGCTAGAACTTAAATTGTCACGTGTGCGTCCACACGTACAAACATTGTGGCTCTCTCCTTACGCGTTGTAAACATTAGAAACGAAAGCTATCAGATTAACAGCCTAACCTTTCTATCCTCGATTTATTTCACCTTCACATGAACGGCTCTTGTACATTGAAGCCAATTCAGTTCATTCGGCTGCCTTCGTCTGCCAGAAACGGACATTACTTACCTTAGCACATTTTACGAATCAACCAGAAAAACATATATTCTTATTCCGATTGACTAATATTCATTCTGATGAATGACACTTACAAGTACGAATCATTATGCTATTACTGTTTTTTTTTTTTTATGTAGTGGGGAAGGTACCATTTGTCCACATTACAAATGTTCTTCGATGACATAATTGAACGTGATGTATTTAAATGTATGGGACTGCGTCCATGGGCATGTAGGTACTGCATAAACATAGACCTGTCTATTTCTGGCACATTTGAATCAATGTTTTAATGTACTGTCCCGGTCATAAAAAAAAAAGGACCTCACTGGTTAGGTCAAGTATGGATCATTATAGCGAAATCTGGAGGTTCTGAGTCAGTAAGGAGTCGTTACAGAATCGTAACATGCTGATTGTTGTTTCCTGCTCTTGTCGCAGGTCAGTCATGGGGAAAAACAAACCAAGGGTTAAGAAGAATCAAAATGTCTTCCAGGTGGCCAACAAACAAGGCAAAAGTAAGAACAAGGCAAAACGAGTCAAAACCTCGCTGAAACAAGTAAGCACTCTTACATTCTGCCTTGATGCTGTGTTGAAAATAGGTGATTTGTTTGTCACTCCTGAGTTGCGTTCCAAATCACATACTTTTTCTTTTTGTGTGTGTAGTATTTACTGCAGCTCCCCTTACAAAGTACGCACTGTTGCACACAGCATATCTGCTGCCGTGCAGAGGATTGTTGTGCAGAATAGCCAAAAAGCATGCTGGCTTGCATACTGCAAAATAGCCCGGATGCAGTTCAACATCCTGGTATTTTTGGCATGCTGCATTTTCCATGCTATATATTTTTCTGGGATACTAAATAGTATGGTAGTATCGGTATTGGAACGCAGGGTTGATGTATAAAAACGCTGTAACTGCCATACTGAATGGCTGCGGTCATTTAGCTTAACAGAGAGAGTATTCGCCTTCTGCAATTCTGGGGTCGCAGGCTCTGTGGACGCCACCTGCTCCGAAGCACCTGCTCAGAAGCAATGTCACGTGTGTATGTGTTGTCTTTCCAGATGAACGCTGTGAAACATGAGAAGGTGGAGAACCTGAACCAGATCTTCACAGAGGTCCAGAGGGACGTGAAGAGCATCTCTAAAAGTGTGGCTCCTGCACCGCAGAAACCCATGCAGGTATAAGGTCCAAAGTCCCTCAGTGAGGCCCCTGTTGTTCCACCACACGTGCTGTTAATTGGTCCTCAGAGACACTTCGAAATGTAATGTCTAATGTCTACCAAGATTTGCCCAGCCTACCTTGTGGGCTGGTCCATCCATTAGATAGACCAGCCTACCTTGTGGGCTGGTCCATCCATTAGATAGACCAGCCTACCTTGTGGGCTGGTCCATCCGTTGATGGACCAGCCTACCTTGTGGGCTGGTCCACCCGTTGATGGACCAGCCTACCTTGTGGGCTGGTCCACCCGTTGATAGACCAGCCTACCTTGTGGGCTTGGCCCATTAGATAGATCAGCCTACCTTGTTGGCTGGTCAGTCCATTAGATAGACCAGCTTTACTTGTGGGCTGGTCGGTCCATTAAATAGACCAGCCTTACTTGACTGGCCTAACTTGTGATGTCACAAGTTGATCAATTATGAAAGGGCTTGTAACACACCTAGTGGTTAAATAGGCACCCTTTAACAGTAACAATTTGTGTTTTTTTGTTGGTTTCCTCAGACCGTCAGAGAGCCAGCGAAGGAAGCGGTTAACGTGGACAGCACCGCACAGCTGTTCTCCCAGCTGGGGCAGATGTAACCAGTGGGATGGATCGCTGGTACAGTCTGTTCTACCAGCTGGGATAGATGAAACCAGTGGGATGGATCCGCTGGTACAGTCTGTTCTACCAGCTGGGGCAGGTGAAACCAGTGGGGTTATCTGCTGGTGCAGTCTGCTCTACCAGCTGTAGCAGATGAGACCAGCAGGATTATCCGCTGGAACAGTCTGCTCTACCAGCCAGTTTAAATGACTACAAGGAGGAAGAGGACACCATGTATAGACTGTCTGAAATTATCACAGCAACCTTGACTTTGATCTTGAGTTTTTATGGATTATTTCGACACAAATTGTAATTATGGAGATTGCAGATGGCTTATCTTGTACCATTGAAATAATTATTTATTATATCATTGGAGGGTATTTGTGTAGTGTGCGTGTATACAAGTGAATTTGTGAAACATGGACTAATGCTAAGGGATGGTAAAGCCCCCTTGACATTGTCCTAA
This sequence comes from Micromesistius poutassou, assembly GCF_964030765.1. Lineage (NCBI taxonomy): Eukaryota > Metazoa > Chordata > Actinopteri > Gadiformes > Gadidae > Micromesistius > Micromesistius poutassou. The sequence continues at coordinate 16,124,423 of NC_140281.1, read as the reverse complement.
TTTGTAAAAAAAAAAATGTAACATACAATTGTCTATATTAAATGATTCCACAACTACATTCATATACTTCTGTTCATAAATTAGATATCTTTCGAAACAGAAACGTACGTAACCTTGAAAATAGGACGTGAAAAGTTGCTGAAATTATGCTTTTGGAGATGGACAGTGGACAGTGCAACGTTGAATCAGTATTCTGTCAGCGTCCCCCGTCCGACCCAGCTGACACTCGAGGTCCCCGAGTGTCGAGGACTGGCTGATTGCCTGTCTCTTTGGCAAATCCTACTCGTCAATAAATCTCAAGTAGACCAAAATATATAAACCCTAAGAAACCCCCCAAAAAAAGGAAAAACTGACACCACCAAAAAAATGTGACCTTTCAAGGTTTGCAGACATGAATTTAATGATACAAACCTAGTCTCCCGTACTGTGTCCCAACTGTTTAATTTAAGATCTGTCACGGCCTACTCTACAAACGTTAATATTTCTGAGATATTCAGTAGCTATCATAATTGTAGATTTATTGTTAGCGTGGTAAGATGCTTTCTAGAACAGCAAGGGATTGATCGAATATCAGTAAATCCAATTTCACTGGGCTACTGATGTTGACATTCATAAACATCTTCTCCTGGCATGGAGGGACTGTGTGGTGGTCGTTAGTGGTGCGTGTACATCCTAAATGTCTCCACATGCACATCCAGATGGCTCCGAATCTGGAGCGACAGCGGGGCAGCGCTACCTCGCCCCCAGGGGGAGTGATGGCACAAAACAAACACTTGCACACAGTTTTTTAAATGTCATCTGAACAAAGCGGGTTGTCCCCTGGGTGTGTCTGCGTGTTTAGTGTTTGGTTGAGTTGTGAAAAACACAAGTTTTGTTCCCTCCCAGCAAACTCCGTAGACGTTTTTTTGTTTTAGTCCTAAATATATGCAGATAGATCAATTATAAGTAAAATATGAGGTTTACATTTCTCTGCTCGGCTCGCTCAGTGTCTGTCACTAATGATGTTGACTGAGCGATGCCTATAATTAAAATCAAACAAAACGTAATGGATTTTTAAAAGAAACGTGATTTATTCATTGTTGTACTCGGAGAGTTGCCTCATCACAGGGGATTAGTTAGAGGAGTAAGTAGCGGGGGAATTAAATGTCATGTGCGATCTTATCCTTGATGCTTTTAATCAATGACGTTTAAAAAACGTCCACCAGGTGGCGCTCGGAGGGGACTTGTCAGTCAGGTGCATGCGTTACTTTTTCGCAAGAGTTTTTGACGCTTGTGAGTAAACGTGTGTAGCCTATGTAGGTTTATGCGTTTGTATGTTTCTGGGTTCATACGTTGCCGTGTGTATGTGTGTGTGCACATGTGTATGCGCAGAGATGTATAGTAACGAAGTAGAACTACTTCACTACTGTACTTAAGTACTAAAATGCTGTATCATTTTATTAGAGTATTATTTTTTTCTCCTACTACACTTTTACTTCACTACATATTTTTGATGAGTTTAATACTTTTACTCCAATACATTTTTCATGTGCTGAATCGTTACTCGTTACAATTATAAAAATGTTATCACGTTGATCTTTTGAGTGATTCTGTTGGAAGAAAGACTCATTGCTCGTTGTTATCCCATTGATCCCATTGATTGATTCTGTTGGAAGACTCATTGCTCATTGGCCGGAAACGGAAAGGGGGGCTGTTTAGGTTTGGTTGTAGTCTTTTCATTCGGTTCTCCATCTCAACAGTAGGGCTAGAACCGAACGACTACAACCAAATGTAAACAGCCCCCCTTTCCATTTCCGGCCAACAAGCAATGAGTCTTCCAACAGAAATCAATGGGATTTACAAAATGCGATAAAATAGCAATCGAACACGACAGAAACTGTATTTCGCTACTATAGGCCTACTTGATTTGGAACATCAACAAACACCACTAACCACTGAGTGAGTTGCACATTTCTGAAAACGTGTTTTAAAGACACACTGTGTAATTTTTTCTCCCATCTAGTGGTTAAATTTTATTTCGCATTCAAACGAATATGCTCTCTAGCACCTCGCGTTTTCAAATGTGCGTTGCAACCTGTTGGAAGATTCAAGAAGCTATGACAACAAACACCAACACATCAAGTTTTGTTTCGGGTGATGAGGTATGTTATTTCAAACAAACTTCAAACTGCATTGAATCATTAGTGTGAGCATGTATGAGTAATTACTCCTCGAGCAAGATAGTGAATTATGTTGTCATGTTTATATAATTTTTTTATTGGTAACATTACCGTCGCAGTATAGCGACACTTGACACACGACAAATAATTTTTTTTTTAGTAGGCTAGAGTTTATTGCTCGACTACAATGCATGAACTATGTGCTAATTAGTAATGAAACATTCTTTATCCGTTTATTTTTCGATGTCTGTGCATTGTCAGAGATCATCATCAGGCGATTCAATGCCGGTAGGGAGAGGGAGAGGACAGAGAGGCAGTGGATCGGTGGGAGCTAGGCGAGGAGGACGAGGAGGAGGACGATGAAGAAGAGGAGGAGAACGAGAGTCACAACCACGATGACAAAGACGCTCGGCAGCTACAAGAGAAGATCTTGATAGGATTACGTAGTGCTTTTTTTCCCTCTCGGCAGTTCATCGTTTTTTATAGACCGGAAGGACATAGAAACCTCTGTAGAGCTCGCCCGTCCTATGTAAATACAGATAAGTGATTCTTCGCTCAGGAGCAGTGGTGTCACTAGGCTGTTTTATTCAGGGCTAAAGCCCCGGATCAAATTGAAATAGCCCCGAATCTATTTTTGTTAGAAAAAATAATAATAATTAAAAAAAAGACAATTCAACCTTCTGTCCGCCGCCCTCCCCCCCTAGCCTGGTGCTACCAGACCATCGTACTTCATTTCATTTGTACAGAAGGTCTGGAACTGCTGTAATTGGCAAACGTTCACTCACTTGGAGGCGGGTGTCTGTTGAAGTTTAAAACTATTGGATCTGCCCAGTGCCACTCTGGATCTGCCATAACCAATCGCAATAGCGTTTGGTCGTGACATATGTCATGCGCCGGGACCGGCCGGAAACTACGTTGCGCGCATGCGCAGGCTGTGTACACAAACAAAACAAGATGAAGCGTGAAGATGTCTGTCAACGATAGCTGCAGGTTTTGTTCATCTAATTTTAGAGTTCAAGGAACAATTACAAATTCTATTCGATAGTAAGGACAGAGATAATGTTTGCAGTCAACTGTCGAGGCTGGGTCTTGTCATTGACAATACGTCGCTACTTCGACGTCATCGTTCTCAGCCACTTCCTCTGTTCGCTGATTGGTCACACAGAAATTTGTTCGGGCAAAATCCCACTAACAAGCCCCAGCCCCGGACTGACTACTGAAGGGAAAATGAAATTTGGGCGGAAGTAGGTGGGCGGGCGGAGCCAGGCTACTCCCCCCCCCCCCCCGGTCGACAATCTCGTCCGCGATCCTGCATACCCCCCCCCCCCCCCCCCCGTCAACAATCTCGTCCTCCCGCGATCGCTCGATACCCCCCACTGAGCCCCGGATGTTTAAGAAACCTAGAATCGCGCCTGCTCAGGAGGATAAGTGAGATAATTTTACACCAATGACGACTTATTTATGAATGAAGACGTTGATTTGAGGTAATAAATTACTTAAAACTACACAGTGAACCTTTAAGGACACGTCACCAGCCATTCTGAAACAGGCAGGGGCGATTCTAAATGAGCCAAATACCCGAGACAGAACCAATAGTCAAAATGTTCTCTATTTCATCCTAGACAAACCAGAAAGGGGGCTCAATGTTCAAAATACCGGAATTGTCCTTTAACTTACCCATGGTTGTCACTTAGCCGTTTTCTTGGAATACCCCTCTGACCTTTGAGATGTTTTACACAATACTTTTACTTTTTCTTTCAGTACTTGAGTAGTACATTTTAAAATAAACTACTTGCAATACTTAAGTACAAAACATTTTGAATACTTTAGTACTTCCACTTAAGTCACTTTTGTGATACAGTACTTGTACTTTTACTTAAGTCTGGGTCTCTAGTACTTTATACATCTCTGTGTATGCGTGATGCTGATTGAGAGCGGTCTGTCTGAATGCCGATGAGGTCCTATTTGCAGCGTGTCACTCCCCAATCGCAGCTAGCTCTCTGCTCCCGACAGGAATAGCCGCAGAAAGGTTACAGCACCACCTGCCCCCCCTCCCACCCCTTTCCTCTGACAGCCCAGACAGGCACAATGTGAGGGAGCAGGCAACATACTGTGCATGGGGGGCCTGCAGCATGTGTTTGTCGGTGTTTGTGCTTTGTCGGTCATCAGTTTGCTTACACCATCATGTTTGTGACCCGACTTTAGTGGAACTGAAATTTTGAGGACATTAGGATGTCGCAGTTGGTACTGGGTCAGTTCTCAGTTTGCGTATTTTTAACAGTAGGCCTATGTGTGTAGTCTTCTGTTGAAAGAGAGAGGAAAAAGTCTGCAACACCAGTATATGCTCCCAATATGATATTTATTTACCATGACGTTTCGGGCATACTCGAGCCCTTCATCAGACGTGAGTCAAAATGCAAAAGACACCCATACATATACAATTGAGTGATCACATGATCAACCTCATTAGTGGTGTTACACAGGCAGGCAATTAATAATCACAGCAAGTGCGAACACATGTTCAGTAGTGCAATGCATACAAAAATCCAGAGAAAAAAATATATATACACACAAGCCAATAAGTGAATGCATATGTACCAAAAATACAGCTATATACATTAATCCAAAAGTGCATATATACAATATATAAATCTATACTGGCATCCAAAAACTACAAACATTGTGACCTCATTCACTATTCACAAGATATACATAGGCTACATGTCAATAAACAGTCAATAAACAGTAAAAATTATGCAAAATTGCAAATACAACCCATCTACAAAAGGCAGCGCGAAAGTCAATAATAACAGGAAATATCTGCATGACATGTACATGGTCTGTGCAAAGTAAATCTGAGCCTGAGCCACGCATGGGGCCTATGCTACAGGAAAGGTCTGTAGTCTTCTGTTGAACATGAGGTCTGGGTGAGGTTGCTCTCTTTACATGGCTATGTCAGCCTCACACCACTATGTGTGTCCTTACTGAATCTTAGGAGGACTTGATGAGGTTGAGATGTTACCTATGCTTTTTTCCTTTTACTACCAGGTGTGATGTTGATTAGCAGGGTTTTCAAACTTTGAGTGTGTGTGGACCCCTTTTTATCAACAAGAATTTTCGCAGACCACCTTATAATACACATAATAAAATATGTCTACACACAGTCCTACCTGAATTACCCGCACCTCTTATAGGCATATATTATATATTATTTTCACCCTCCTTTTCTTTGTTTTCTTGTGAGGAATCTGGCATGTAGATGTCTCCGACTCACTGTCAATCTCTTCATTGTTGGTAACCTCTGCCTCTTTTCTCTTCAGAGAACCTGTTGCCATCCACCGATCCATCTTGTGGTTCTGAGCACTGAATTTCAAAGTTCCCTCCTAGCCACTAGACCAAATATTCTGGAACGTTCTAATCTTTGTACTAGCCTATTTTAGTAATCACACAATACCTTCAATTTAATTTAAATTGTATATCATACATACATATTTTTTATGAAAAATATTTTTTATGAAAAATATTTTACATTTTAGTTTGCTTTTCCACAGACCACCTGCAGTACCAACAGGACCACAGTTTGAAAATCACTGGATTAGCCATTACCAGACATAATCAGTGTCACACCTGGTGGTAAAATAGGGGCCCCTTAAAATCAAAGGCAGGTCATAAAAAATGCTGATTACTGACATGTTACACATAGATCCGTTTTCCTCTTGCCATGACCATCAAGGATGCTGTTGAATTAATCATCTCCGTCCATTTTTACTCAGAAGAGTTGTGTGGTACGTTTCGAAAAGGTAGCCTACTTCTTTATGACTGTGGTAAGCACAAAAACCGAAAGGCAGAACTGAAGTTAGGAAGTGAAGTCAGAACTACGAACTGAAACCGGACCAGAGCTGACTTATGAGCTGTCTCAGAGAGCAGAGGGAGACCATAACCTCGGGTACTGTTACATTATCACCAAATCGCCAAATTGAACCTGTTCCTCGTACGCCCTCCGGTTTGGAACCGGAAACCAAACGAAAAACCAAGCACAATGCAATGCCAACCTGTGCTGTTTCACCGTTTATTTAATGATGTGATTATTGACAAAGTGCCACAAGCAGGGAGTGGAGTTGCTCTGGGGTGATCTGGTGGGCGGAGACGGTGATGGCCATTAACACCTGAGAGGGCTCAGAGCACACAGTGTGTTTTTTAACACAACTGGGGGGATGTGAGTCCTATGGCAGCGAGCAGTCGTGTGTTTGTTTGCTGTGTGAGTGTAAGAGTGAGTTGAGGGAGTCCACAGATGTCGTTTTTTTGTAAATGTCTGGCTGTTGTATCCAAACTCAGTCTTCATTTTGCTTGACTGATGCTCAACCACACACACACACACACACACACACACACACACACACACACACACGCCTCCTTCCTCAGGTGGCTTTCTTTGAAAACAGTGGCACACACACACACACACACACACACACACACACACACACAGTTGCCTCCTTCCTCAGGTGGCTTACATTGAAAACTGGTAAACACACACACACAAATTCTCTCTGTCAAAACTGGTGTTACTCACATCCATCCATCCTCACACACAAATCACCCAAGCACCGCTACACATCACTCGTCAATCACAGATTCTTTCCACCATAAAGGGTGTGTTTTTTCCTCTGGTAATGATTCCATCCAACACGTCTTTTAAAGAGATCGATCAGTAATCTACGGTCACACATCATAAATACATAAACAATCTTTTAATTAAGAATGAATATTCCGCAGCCAGGCAGCACAAAGTCTACACAATCACATTATTCTGCGATTCCACCCAAGGCATTTATGAATCAAGTGAATCACCATTGTCATCATTGACATATAATTTTCTTTATTATAAGCTAGTTAGAAATCCCCAGGTTTCTACATTTTCCAAACCAATGATGATTGACAGGCAGATATATGAATTATATTATGTCTGATCTGTAGGTTTTGGGATGGACACATCAAAAGAGCCTAAAGCTACGAGCTGAATTGTACAGCCCTCCTCCTTAGAGTTCACAGCACTCTACACTCCATGCTATACATCCTTACACTGTAGTTCTGAAGGCCCTTTAAAGGTTAAAGAAACATGGCACAAAGCGCTCCTTGAGAAGGGGAACTGGAGCGATCCCTCCTTTAGGCAGGGTGAGTGTAAAAGGGGCCAGGGAAGCTGGCATCCATCCTCGATCTATCCATCGCTCTTATTCAACAAATCATTTTCATCACCATCCTCATAGTTTTTAAATTGTATAATGTTTTACAACAGTTGTTTCTGAGTGAGCAGCCATCAAAGGTCATTCACAGCTATGTCGCTGGAGCTAGTTGCTATGCCAGAGGTTCTTAATACATTATATTGTATTGGAAACAAGAGAGAGAGAGAGAGAGAGAGAGTTGAGCTATAGGGAGATAGCTTATGACCAAAACCTCCAATCTTATATTTATTTCTGAGAAGCTGCGGACCAGTAATTGGCTCACTGAATTGTGTTCATGAAGTTTGTATCTGTAAAACCACACAATGAATATTGTGTGCTTGCTTTGGGGATTAGAACATCCAGATATTTGCTATTATGATATTGACATTTAGGTTAAGTAATTTGGTAGACTCTTTTTCTTATTCAAACAAAGCCACTTAGTGACTGAGGTGAGGCTGAGAACAATTAACACGCTCAATCAATACTGGAGCTGCTACAAAGAAAAGTGCTGCTTGAGCAAGTTTCTAAAGTGCCAAGTGGATAGAATTCAGAGTAGCTATAGGAATCAGGAACAAAAGATATGTAATGTTTATTTAATGTTTCGAGTGGTAGTCTGGTGCCTTGGTAGGATGTAGGTGTAGCACAAAGAGTAAGTAATATGTTCATACCTCAGCCCAAGTGCTCAAACAAAGAAATACACAAGGCGGTTGAGACAGAGGCTCTCGGTTAAGGTGTGGGTCTTCAGATGTTTCTGAAGACGGGGAGGGATTCTGCAGACCGTATGGAGCTAGGTGCTGCGGTGTGTGATGTATTATTTACCATGTTTACTGTGTTGCATTAGAGGAGTGAACAGGAATGCTCGCAGCTGTGTCTGTTTTCTCAATTTCCATCATGTCTTCAGGCCGCGGAGCAGGCGGTTTGTCTGACACAATTGATCTGTTACGGATATTTTCTTTTCAAATCCCACCGTATATTCTCTGCTTACTTCAGAAAGACAGAGCCCCGTGAATGCTAAGCAACCGGGACTGTTTCCCCGGGTTGCAGAGCCCGGTGTTTGTAGTCGCGGTGAGGCCACAGTGAAGAGGAGTCTGGTGTTCTGGAAATGTCATACCTGATGAGGTACCCTGCTGCCCTGGTTTCACCATGGTAACAGGTTTGTTCTTGTTCCCCTCCTCCTGTACGATGAGTGTGATACTTAGTTCAACCTCAAGCTGGGCCAGAGATGTGGCCCAGAGGAGGTGAGGGATTGATGTGAGGGAGGCCGGGATGGAGAGAGGAGACGGCGACAGGAGAAGATGAGAAATGAGAAATGAGAAAAGGGAGGAATAGATTCATTTTTAGATCCACCGTTTAGTAAAATGATGGCTATACTCTTGCGGAAAATAGGTCTACTAAGAACGGTGATAATGAATAAAGACAAAAACCTTCAGCCCATTTCCCCCATGAAGCGCAAGCCCTGAGTGCCGGGCCGTGGTAAGAGGGGGCGTGTGTGTGTCGAGGCGCCACGCACCCAAGCCCCGAGTGTGACCTTCATCCAGGAGTAATTTCCTCTCTCCGTCACCCTAATCCCACCTCGTTATAAACATCATGTCAGCCGTCACAACAGCCGCCGCCCGCCAGACAGCTACAGACCCCCAGACCCGGGCCCCCTGCACCCCTGCATTTACAAAGTCATTAAACAAGCGTCTTACTGCTGTCACGGTGATTGAGTTGCAGGCTACACCCACTCCCCCCCACGCCTCCCCCCTCCACCACCTCCCCCCCCCCCCCCACCCTCAGAGTCTGTATCCTTCAACGATGGTTTCTGTCTCAACGTTTTTCCGATGGTTCCCTGGTCTCCAACGCAACGTTATCTCCTTCTGCAGATGATATATATTTCTAAAAAACATTAATGAAGATGGCCTCCCTTTACCGTCGACCCTGCTCTAGAGGGATAGAGAGAATAATGAGTGGGGGAGAGAAAAGGGGGAGGGGTGAGAGAGAGGTGGGAGGTGAGAGACAGCGAATATGGGGGAGGGGGAGTGAGTGTGACAGGTGAGAGAAAAATAGAAGGTGAGGAAAAGAGAAAGGGACAGCGAGAGGGTTTGAGAAAGAAAGTGACTTTGAGAAGGATGGTGAGTTAAAGAGATGGAAAGCGAAGGAGAGTTTAGACAGAACGAGACACTGAGAAAGGAAGGATGGGGGAGAGGGTGAGAGACATCGAGAAAAAGAGTGAGAAGAGTGAGAGTGGTCTAGGGGTCATTATTCCTGGTGTCTGCTCACGCTGGACTCTGGTATCTCACTCCGTTTATCAGGGTTCACTCTGGACTCTAGTATCTCACTCTCTTTTATCAGGGTTCACTCTGGACGCTAGTATCTCACTCCATTTATCAGGGTTCACCCTGGACTCTAGTATCTCACTCCGTTTATCAGGGTTCACCCTGGACTCTAGTATCTCACTCCGTTTATCAGGGTTCACTCTGGACTCTAGTATCTCACTCTGTTTATCAGGGTTCACTCTGGACTCTAGTATCTCACTCTGTTTATCAGGGTTCACTCTGGACTCTAGTATCTGGCTCAATTTATCAAAGTTCTCAGTTTCCCACGTCTTCATCCTCTCTCTGAGCAGACTCACTGACGGGCAGAGGCAGGCAGGCGCTGCTGAATACCAAGCAGGGGGAAGATTAGTTGGTGGTCTGCGTCTCGGTTTGTGGCACAGTATGACCAGGCCTGTTTGGGCACAAGGTTGAAGCACTTTATCTGACCTTTATCAAATAACCTTCTCTGCTTCTACAAGCCCACCACCGCACGGTGATGGGCTTGTATCTTGATCTTGTCATTGTTCCTATTTCCCATATCGATCTACTGATCTACCTGATAATCTATTGAGCTACCTGATCATCTATTGATCTACCTTCCATGTATCTATTTCACTACCTGATAATCTATTTATCTATATTCTATCTATCTTTTGATCAACCTGATAATCTATTGATCTACCTCGATCCATCTATTGATCAACCTCGATCCATCGGTTGATCAACCTATCATTTTTATGGTAGAACTTTTTACATAAAGGCTAGGGTTACCATTTCAGAATCTTTTAAAAGGGATTAGATCTATTTTGTGAGTGTTTTCTTGGCCCCCCATAGATGCAGATACATTAGGCCTATATTAAGTGTCTGATGAAGATGATGGTGTAATGTGATGATGATGGTCTAATCATGTGATGAGGCGGCGGTGGTTTGAGTCGTAATGGCGTAGTGGCGGTATCGTCTGAAGAGATTTAATATATCTTCCAGAGAAAATTGCATCATCTCTCCAACTAATCCAATTTCATGCTCCTGTATCAGGGAAATGAATAATACCCAGATAGAAAATATCCCAACCTTGTTGGGGTAAATGCTTTTCTGCATCAGATTTGTTGTTGGCTCTTTAACTAATCCTTGGCAGAAATACGGTACAGAAAAAAAAATCTGATGAATACAACAACAACCTTCCGGGAGGGTTATAGTATAGTTTGGCATTTTTCATCAAAGTTCGTAAATTGTATTGAAGTTCAAAAAACATATTTAATAAACTGTTGTGACAAACCTTTTCAGATCTATGCACTTAAAGGAAAAAACCCTAAAGAAAGCAGAAGGAGCAGGCCTACTTAACTTAACGAAACCCATCCAAACCACTTAACACTATCCCTTAAACCCAAAGCGATAATTGTTAGCAAATCGTTTTTTTTGGCAAACTAGCAAACAAATGTAAACAAATGGTTGGCAGCCTCACTTTCTCAGTAATCAGTACGATCCTCAATTCTCCCACGTCAGACCATGTTAGAGCAGATCTTCTATTCCCCCATCTACACAAGTTACCGGCTCAGAAACTAAGCCCCCCCCCCCTCATCCCTCCCCCTCCCCCCACCACCGCCACCACAGCTTCCATTTTGCCGTCGGTATTGATTGCGTCGGTTCCTTTCAGGCTGATGAATGGAGGGGAAAAACGTATTTTGAGTAGCCACTTCCTATTCAGCGGTCGGTGGATCCAGGGAGGGGATAGACCCTGGGGTCCGTCCGTCGGAGAGACCGCCGTTCCACTGATTGCACGCATCGACCACTGGGGCTGTCAGACGCGGCCCCCCTTGACAATCCTTCTCCCCCCACCCTCACCCACCTCCCCCCCTCTGGAGTCACCGTTGGTCGGGCTCCACGGATCACCACGTGTACAGAATCAATCCAGGACTCAGATATGCCCGGCCATCACTGCTTCCGCAGCACCGTTTCCCTCTTTATTATTTTATTTTCGGTATGCAAGGCCATTCCATGGCATGATGTAGATCGATAGCCAATTTAGAACCTGAGAGATGAGACAGATCTGGTTCATTTTGAAACGTTCCTCTTCCCGTCCCGCCCAAATGTCTCGGAAAGCACAGCAGACTTTCTGTCATCGTGGCTAGCTTGGGAGGTTTTACTCCCGTGGTCCAGATATCAGAGAATGTTATCTTGGGCATATAACTGTCGTTGTTGTTCAAAGTGTACCTGCCCAGCCCTGCACAGCGGTCATTGATAAAGGACTGCACACATAAAGGTGACTAGATCACTCAGATGGGCTGGCTAAAACGATAAATTGTAGACATCGTAAAGTTCAGTAGCTATTAGTTCTCTAGATATTCTGGCAGTGCAGAGGAGGGAGGCATGTTAGACTAGTGGGGGATGCAGTTGCCACAGGTTCGAGGCACAGGTTTGAATTCCTCAGGTCCGGTGTTCCCTCTTTACCCCCCCACCCCTTACTCTCTTATTGTATGTTGTGCATCCTTGCACGTAAAAATAGTACTTAGCATTGTGTAGCATCTTATCCTAGCTAGCTACCTAACAAGTGTTAGTGCTTGGCACTTGTTTCTATGAACATCCTAACTGTACCGACAGCAAAATATTATTTTTCCATCTTCTGACAAATGTACTTATTGAAAGTCTCTTTGGATAAAAGCGTCTGCTAAATGCCCTAAATGTAAAAATGTAAAGAAGCAGAGTTTGTATATTGTCTGTCAAACAGCCACTACACCATCCTGTCTACTTTCTTTCATCCAAACATGTCTAAAAGCACAATAGAAGTGGAAAGTAGTGGTTCAAGTTATGGCGGGAAAATATTTTCTATTAGCCTGAACACCGCACCGATCCAAACACATCCCCCAACGGCCGAGCGCGGAGCAGCCTCAGTTGCGTCTGCGTTTTTAAAACAAGACATTTCTGTCACTCGCCGCCTCTTGTTCCACGGGAACGCTCGCCTCTGCATGAATGCTAATGGTGACATTTGATGCTAGCGCGCCGTTAACGTGTGACAGTGTGTGATTGCACCCTGACCTCTCTGGAGAGTGTAATTGTTTCGGCTACAGCAGCTGTCACGGATACCGAAAGCACTCCCCTTTCCCTCGCTCACTTTCTATCTCTCTCCCTACTCTCTGTTCATCCCTCCCTCCCTCCCTCCCTCTCTTATTTCTCTCTCTCTCTATCTACTCTCTTTCTCTCTCCCTACCTCTTCTGCTCTGTCTCTCTCTTTCTCTCTCTCCCTACCTCTCCCTCTCTGTCTCTCTCTCTATATCCTCTCTTTCTCTCTCCCTACCTCTCCTGCGCTGTCTCTCTCTCTCTCTGTCTATCTCTCCCTCATTCACGTTTTCTCCTCCTCACTGTCTCTGTCTCACTCTATCTCAACCTCTCTCTTTCTTTCTCCCTAAATCTCCCACTCCCTCTCTGTCTTTCTCTCTGTTCATCCCTCCCTCCCTCCCTCTCTTATTTCTCTCTCTCTCTCTCTCTCTATCTCCTCTCTCTTTTCTCTCTCCCTACCTCCCTACCGTTTTCAGTAGACAGCTGTCAACTCACTTCGGATAGGTGATTTATTTAAAAAGCTGGCGCAGAAGATGGAGGAAGCCGGTGTCGTGCCAATGTAGTTACCCCCTATAAGGAGTGTATCATCATCAACATGCATTCAGTACACACTACGCTTCGATTTAACCCAAGGCTGAATTAAAACTACATCTTTTTCTAAATGTTTCTCATCAACGAGGTTGTAAAATAACTATCTTCGATCTTTATTCATTCATTGCGCCGCAGCTGAACTGACAGGGGTATTCTCTGATATTATGAATCTTACAGACTGCGTCGGGTTCTCAGACTCTCTGGTACTTCCACAACAAGTAAAGACTCCTAGTGGGGTTTATCTCGACCATGGGGGAAAAAGGAATTGGGGGAAATTAACTTTGGCTTTGACTCTCTGAAGTCCAGATTGAAACGAACATGGAGGAGAAAGCGATGTTTCAGCAGACAGCTGTCAGTTCGCTTTGGGTCCATATCATTTCTCCGACACTCCATTGTTTCAACCTCTCGGTCCGCATACGACGGAGACGATGATATGTCTACTGAAAACATCTTTCTTGAATGCCGCCTGAGTTTGTTGTTGCTGGTGACGTAAAGAGGTTACCACTATTAACACTAGTTGAAATGGGTACAGCGCCACCTAACATACCGGGGTATGACACGCTTCAGCCAATGAATGGATTTACTCACCGCCATGTATACGCGGACAATTGCAGTTGTCCAATTGAGGAGCATAGTCGAGCTATGGCTTTAATCTAATTAAGCTGTGCGCGTAAACGTACTGTGTCTCTTTCTCTCTCCCTACCTCTCCCTCTCTGTCTCTCTCTCTATCTCCTCTCTCTTTCTCTCTCCCTACCTCTCCCGCTCTGTCTCTCTCTCTCTCTCTGTCTATCTCTCCCTCATTCACGTTTTCTCCTCCTCACTGTCTCTGTCTCACTCTATCTCAACCTCTCTCTTTCTCTCTCCCTAAATCTCCCACTCCCTCTCCGTCTTTATTTCTCTCTTTCCCTCTCCCTCTCCCAGCACTCCTCCGTTCCTAATTATATGGTAGCAGCTTTAGCCCTGTGTTATCATTTCAGCCATGGAGACTCATAATAGAGCCTGTCTGTGTTGTATCAGCAACCGCCCGGCTGCTGTATCAGCCCGGGGGACACTAGGACCCTGGGGGAGCCTTCACATCCTTATCCTCAGTCGGCCTCGGTGGACGGTGTGGACTGAGAGCAACACAAAGACCAGGATTCAATTACACACAGACACCTTGAGGCGTGGGGGGGGGGAGGAGAGGAGGAGAGGAGGAGGAGGAAGAGAGAGAGAGAGAGAGAGAGAGAGAGAGAGAGAGAGAGAGAGAGAGAGAGAGAGAGAGCACGCTTCCTGTTAAATATATATTCTCTCCCGACTGCCGCCACCACCTCACGCTGGCTTCCTGTCAGATGGTCTGTCTGATTTCCTGTTTTGTAATCATTCCATCTTGTCCTTTCTGTCAGTCTGCCAGCCTTCTGTCTCTGTCAATTGCCTGTCTGTCTGCCCGTTTGTCTGTCTGTCTACCAGCCTGCCCTGCCTCCACTCAATCTCTCTGTCTGTCTGTAATCTCTTTAAATCGTGTAACCTATCCCTCTTTCTACTTGCTTATCAATTTTTAGGAGAAGCCTCTAACTTATGAATCATGTGTATCGACATTATCAATAGAATGCTGCTCACAGATTCAGACCTCCACATGGAGGAATACATAGTGGTGCATAACATTACACTGACCAGAGTGGTTTAGGTGATTCACTAGACTCAGTCAAATCAGTACTCATCTAACTTTAGAACCGGCTTTGTTTTTCATATTGCCCTCATCTACAAAACCACGATTGATAAATGAATAATTTTCTCTTATATTCTCATTTGGGAGTTCTCCCTGCCTATACACCGCTCGCCCGCCTTTCCAAAGAGTGTATTCATATCACATGAGCTCATAACACACCGGTTTCTCTCCGTTTCCAGTGTGCCATATAGCTCACCATATTACAGACCACCATATTACACCCCACCATGTTACAGACCACCATATTACTGCCTTTTATCTTTCAGTAGCCTAAATGGGAAATTGCTACACCATTAAAATAAAATATGGTGCAGTATGTGTTGTTTTATCATTTCTGTAACATTTCTGAGCTGACCGACAATCAGATTCACACACCTACTGAGTGCCCATGTAGCGCACGACTGCAGGAAATTGTCACTTTGTTTTTTCAAATTATGAATTTAGAAAAAAGCGATAAAATCGTCATGCTGATGTTCCTTGGGAAGACGACAGCAAGAGTGCGGTAGCGAAAGGAATTAAAAGGAGAAGTCTCATAAAGTGAAACAACCACAGCAGTTAGAAATTACCATAAGAATCATCTGTGGGGCCCGATTTTAACCTCTTCACCCTCAAAGAGAAATTAATGAAATCTGAAAATACATAAATACATAAATAGTATAAAAACAAAACTCCCTAATTCCCAAGAGTCTCCGCCGAGCGGAAGGGGGAAAGACGCGAAGACGTGGCATCGAGCCGCGCTGTGTGATGCACAGATTATTGGCAACACTTGCAGAATCATTTTAATAGCGGCCTCGGAAAAATACGAACACAACGCAGCCGTGAGCTAATATCATATAAATGTTAATGACGATCCACGCAGGTGGCGAGGGAAATGAGGAATCCACCGCCAAGCTGATATCCCGCCAACTTATGGCTTCTGTGTTTAATTAGGTTTTTCCTGCTTATTTCTATATTTTCTCCGCAGCCCCCCCCCCCTATGTCTGCATAGGTAAACAAGGACAAACAAAGGAAGACAGGCAGGCTGGTGAATACATAGAGGTGGCTGAGAGAGAAAGTGGAGAGTGTTTCCGACGTTGTTTGAAGCCCGGTGTTCCTGGAGGCAGAATGTGGTGTGTTTACCTCGACCGAGCTCAGCGGGAGAGTCTTGTTCTCTTCCAGCGGGCCGTATGTCTGTGCTGCTGTTGTTGATTAAGTAAATGAACCAAACGGCGGGGCCGACAGCAGAGCGTGGTGGCCGAGGTGACTCCGGACTGCGCTCTGCCGTGTTAGCGTGCTCGGCAGGGGCGCGGTGGACACGGCGCCGACCGCTGGGTCACAGTTTGGCGCTAGGCTACCGCCGCTTGCCGGACGAGTAAACACGCTGATTTGATACTGACCAGATAAGCCAGGATTTTCACTTCCCTTTTTTGTGTAAACACACACACACACACACACACACACACACACACACAAACTCTCTTTCACACACACACACACACACACACACACACACACACACACACACACAAACTCTCTCTCACACACACACACACACAGACACACACACACACACACAGACACACACACACACACAAACTCTCATACACACACACACAAACTCACACATACACAAACTCACACACACATACACAAACTCTCTCACACACACACACACACACACTCACACTCTCTCTCACACACACACACACACACTTGCATACACACACAAATGCATACACACACACACACACACACACACACACACACAAACAAACAAACCCAGGCTTAGTAAGTAAATAGTAGCAGTGTTGAATCTTTTTCTAAATGTTTCTCATCAACGAGGTTGTAAAATAACTATCTTCGATCTTTATTCATTCATTGCGCCGCAGCTGAACTGACAGGGGTATTCTCTGATATTATGAATCTTACAGACTGCGTCGGGTTCTCAGACTCTCTGGTACTTCCACAACAAGTAAAGACTCCTAGTGGGGTTTATCTCGACCATGGGGGAAAAGGAATTGGGGGAAATTAACTTTGGCTTTGACTCTCTGAAGTCCAGATTGAAACGAACATGGAGGAGAAAGCGATGTTTCAGCAGACAGCTGTCAGTTCGCTTTGGGTCCATATCATTTCTCCGACACTCCATTGTTTCAACCTCTCGGTCCGCATACGACGGAGACGATGATATGTCTACTGAAAACATCTTTCTTGAATGCTCAAACTCTCATACACACACACACAAACTCACACATACACAAACTCACACACACATACACAAACTCTCTCTCACACACACACACACACACACACACTCACACTCTCTCTCACACACACACACACACACTTGCATACACACACAAATGCATACACACACACACACACAAACAAACAAACCCAGGCTTAGTAAGTAAATAGTAGCAGTGTTGAATCTCACAAATGTATAAGTGTGTTTGGGACATTGCCTTATGATAGTCATATGTGTTTGTTTTACGATTGTCTTTTAGAGAAAACAGGAAGATGATAGATGTTGTCCTTTTAGGTTCAGACTGTGCTCTTCCCATGTTGAGGAACTCAGTTAGGCTGTTAACCCCATCTGGGGATTCAGTGTCACCATAGATGGACATGGCTTTGTGAACCCAAAGGTTGCTTGACAGACAGACATAGAACAGTCTCAGGGTTCCTTGAAACAACAACACATACCAAAGGGCCCAGGCCTAGCACGACGACCGATGCCCATACAAGCAGATAATGTCCATGGAAACCAGTAACGATGGAAACCTAACCAAACCCCGGAAGTAGTTCTCCCACAAACACCCTGTCTGACTTGGTTAAGTCAGACAGCTCCCAAGAGCCAATCAGGAGAAGCTCCTCATTTAAGGCAGAGCTCAAACACTGGCGAAACAAAACAATGTTCACGCCATGTTTTCATTTCACCCTCGAGACTGACCTAAAGGTGCACTTATTTTACTCTGCAACTACGTTGTTTCATCGGAATAAACTCATCTTTTAAACTTTTTTCTTCATCTTGTCTCTAACCATCTGAACTAAGTGAAGAACTGTGTTCTCTATGACACAGTCTTTCAACCAAACAAAACAAATGGGGGAAAAAATCAGGAACAGAAAATCAAAAAAATGATTCTACAAGCCATACCTCTTAGTGCACAATTACATGGAGTATTCAAGTCAGGTTCAAGCATTTAACCAGGAAATGGTCCTAAGAAACTCCACTGGCATTTTTCAAAATTGAACTTGCGTTAAATTGCACCCTACGTGAATTTGTTGCAAGAACATTTCTGGACGATTTGATTGACATCATTCAGAGCCAATGAACAGTGAAATGGATCAGAATTCTCCCCACCTGTGCGCCTGCATTGGCTATGCCCCTGCTCGCAATCAATCCTCCGTAGGAAAGCAGTGAGCGTGTGTGTTATTCCGGGTGAGTGGTTTCCTCATGCATAGGTTAAACGAGAGCAGCTGGGGGTCCCCCCGCCCACCACGGCGCAAAGATAGATGCCTAATAAGCTGGAGCGTTGATGCTGGCTTTCATTAACCTCCCGTTTCACTATGCTTGGCGGGGAGACTAGAGAATAGCTAAACCAGTTGTTGCTGCTCAGCCCCAGTCAGCCGGTGTCTAATGGAGTTGTACAGTCTAATGAAGGAATGAATGAATGAATGGATTTCACATTAATCCATTCATTAGCCTGTTAGCATTGATGTCCTTAGTGCAATGGGTGGATAAATGCTGGATAATGTGTTTTTTGTTGGACGTCTCTCTGGCCTGTAATCTTAATGGGTGAACGATTGTTCCACATTGATCCGTGGATTAATTAAGAGTTGCAGACACTCAGTATGTTACAATCCAACTTATTCTGCAACCGTTCTATTTCCCATGATTCATAGTGGCCCGCCGGTTTTCCATTTCTGGTAGAGTGCTGTTTACATAGCGGCTAGCACAAAGCAGTCACATTCTAAAAAAAAAGTTGTATTATTGAGTTGTTTGTGCAACCAACAACAGCACAAGTGGAGCCCAAACTCATACTCTCACTAAAGTACTACCAGCTACGTATTTTCGCTTCTAACCGGAAATGGGAAATGGTACTGGTCGTCATGGTTGTTAGCATTGTTTAGCCTGGAATTATTGGATACAATTAAAGGAGAACTCTGGCGATTTTTAACCCCATTATTGTTTTCCTGAGGGTCGCCCTATGTTGAGGGAAGCTAAAAACCAGACGAAAATTGATCGGTATAAACTTTTCTGCGTTTATCTGCGTTTTTGCATGTAAACACTCACCGCAGAAAGCCAGAAAGCCCTTACTAGCTGATAGCAGAACGGATGCGCTCCCATCCGCACGCATCCGTTCTGCTATCAGCTAGTAAGGGCTTTCTGGATATATTCATGGAGTGTTTTCATGCAAAAACACAAAGTTTATACTGTTTCGCCACACTATTTGAGTTAAATGAGCTAGGTTAGCGTTATAGCTATTCTGTAGCGTCGGCAGCCAGTGCAGATCTCTGGCTTGGTCGAATCAATTTTAGTCTGGTTTTTAGCTTCCCTCAACATGGGGTGACCCTCAGGAAAACAAAAATGGGGTTAAAAATCGAGTTCTCCTTTAAGTGTGTCTGTGTGTGTTTTGCGTTTTTCTGATTTTTTTTTTTTTTTCTGATTTAGTTTGTGTATTTTGTTTTTTCATGGGAGTGTGTTGTTTCGCGGAGTGTGTGCTGTTTTGTTATACCACACACGTGTGTGTTGAACCGTGTGTTTGTGTTGTACCTTGTGTGTGTTTAACAGAGTCTGTGTGTGTGTGTTTTACAGGGTGTTGGTCTGTCTGTGTTGTGTTCCTTTACTGTGCATGGAATGAGGTTTAATCGTGTGTAACATTAAATGCGACATGAACCCGCCATCAGAGCCATCAGACCTATTTCCAGGGGAAACAGGAAATGACATCAGGGCTCATCGTGGGAGGGATGTGATTGGATGGATTGGCTGGTCTGGCAATGGTCATGATGTCCCCTGTGGGGCTCAATAGTCTCTCTATCCACCCAGCCCGGTCAGGTAAAGCGCCACTGAACGAAACATCGTCTCTGTTACTTCGACGTGACATTGTGACACCGAGAGGGTGTGCTATTGCTGATGCCACAGATGTGGTGCTCCCCCGAGGCTGGGGAGCGGGAAATGTTGTTGTTGACTGTTGCTTCCTGGCCCTTATAGTATAGCCCTTATAGTATAAGTGGTATGTGCCAAATTTCTTTCATTCACAACATTTCTAATTGTAACACTCATACTCAACAACGTGCACTAGCTTGAGCCTCAGTCTTAACCATGGGGATAACAACTCTCCAACAGTTGTAGATGCTCCATTCAATTAATTTTTGTTATGGAATAGTGTTCAAAGTCAAGCTGAAACGGGGTTAATTTACATACATATAGTATATATACCGGTCCATATATAAATAACTAGTGCTGTAGCTAATCGACCAATGGACCAATACATTTACCAATAAATGGATTGATCAATCAACCAATATAGCCCAAAATTGTATAGCCTATAGCCTAAAAACAGGTCACTAAAAGTAATGTCTCATAACTTAATGTCATGTAATGCTCATGGTATCACCACTATATCCATATAGTATCCATTTTTGCTGTCTGCCATTTTGTGAGGGGTTGACTTGAGACATGTACCAAAGTACCAACACACCAAGATGGAATGAGAGTCCATAAATTAGTTTTAATGGATGACATCTGAAAATGGATTCCTAACTGGTGCTGGTGAGGCTGCAAAGATTTAGGGATGTCAGTGAAACCTGTAATTACTAAATTCCACCGTACATCATCACTCTATCATTATCTCATTGAAACCTCTCTGAAGTGCTCCGAGAGATCTCTCGCCTGTCACCTAATAATGGTACGGTATTGTCAAAGACTTCTGGTCTGATATTTATTTGTTAAAGACATGTCAGGTATGACATTTATTGATTAAAGACTTCTGGTGTGATATTTATTTGTTAAAGAAAGTGTTTGTAACAAACAAAAGTGGGACAAATCAAGTGTGACACAAAGAATAACTCTTTTATTGACAGAGAAGAACACAAATAATTAATCTGCATGGTTTCACGTTGATTTTACTTCATGATTAAATTAAAATACAGTAGAAGGTACAATAAACATGCTTTTAATAAAAAAATTATTTCTCTTTTTTTTGGTCAAATCTCTTTTCATACAAAAAATGTACATTCTATATAACAGTTCATTTAAGACTTCTGAATTTCTCCTATAAAGCATATAGACTCAACTCACCTCATCATACTGATGTCTAATATGAACTTTTATTATTTTTTCTTTATTGTTCCCCAATTTCTCTATTTAAAATAAGTATGACACAATCTATTTACAAGGAAACTCCAAAGCAGAATTGTTGCTTAAGTTGTGAGTCATATTAATAATAATAATAATAATAATAATAATAATAATAATAATAATAATAATAATAGTAGTAGTAACCCCAAATACTGCTAAAAATGACCAGATTAAATGTATGATGGTAATGAAGCAGGGACATTTTAGTTTTTGCAAGACATCACCGACATTTTGTTAAAATACAAGATAAACATGGTGTGAACCCTTTTGCTTGATCGACTTCTTAGAATACAAAAATATTTGTTCCCCTTCGTTGTAATGCATATCTTCCAAACAAACTCTGGGAATATCGGGAACGGCCAGGTGTGCGAGTTGGGATTTAAAATACATAAACAACCTTCTGAGTATGTGAAGCCATCACTGGTTAAGGTAGAGCGATGGGTCCAACATGAGCAAAACAGAGCTCATCGGGGCGAAGACTAGGTGAGGGATCAATTTTAAATGAATACAACGTGAACAATGCGTTTCAGCACACGATCCACCCCACCGACTTCCAATAAACATAAATTGATTTCGCCGTGATTCATTAATAATTCATCAACAATTTGGTTCATTTCCAGTCACTGTGTGGAAAGCTGCATTGAGAGAAACACTTTTTTAATTACACTCCCCCTTAAGGAATCACATCAGATGAAGCAAAATAAAATACAAAAATTGGCTTTATGTAATACTCCTTCCCTTTCGGAAACGACGTCCGATGTCCGTTTGCCAAAAGAAAAACACAGAACGTAAAGAGTTATCCGTGAAGTGTCACAAAGCCAAAATACTTTACAGGTGTGTCTTCAACATGTTTTCTTTTAGAAAGAGGGCGAGCATCGCCGCCAAGTGTTTCATGATGATCCGTCGGGGGGGTGTCTGCAAATGGCGGGGAAGGGGAGGGATTCGAACACAACTTGGAGCGACTCCACCCGTACGGGTGTAAGCTGGTCCTGGGGGGAGGGGGTGTATTCCTCCGCCGTCGTGTGTCTGGAAGGAGGAGAAGACGGATGAGTTCATCCATCGAGGCTGAGCGGAAACGCTGGCGACACGCGCTAGCTGGAGCGACGGGCGCCGAAACAAACAGAGGCGGGGAGGGTGGAGGAGGGCGGAGGAAGGAAAGAACATCACGTTAGGGGGCTGATTCGGCTGCGCTACGTGGCATCCGCTGCTTATTATAATGTCACACACATCTTCTGGGGATTACAAACTAGAGCGGAGGGGCTGTCAGGGCTAGCGCCGAGGGGAGGCGGCGGGGTAGGGGGGTGAAGAGCTAGCCATCGTTCGCTAATCCTCCCGGACCCCAGTTCTAATAGATCTTTCCCCGCGGTTGTGATATATAAAAACGCTCGCTCACATAATCACAGACCAATCTTTCAGTCCTTTTTAAACGCGTGTGCAGAGAGGGTATGGGGTATGAAAAAAAGATTTACAAATAAATATATACTGTGTATATATATATATATATAGGGGGGTGCTGCAGCATGATGGATATTTCCAATGATGCATTTGAAATGGTTTTAGGTGTGGGTTGAGGTTGAGGACGTGTAGGGGGAAGGCAATGCATCATGGGAATAACAGCAAAAAAGCTCTGTCTACCTGTGATCATATTCAAACCCAGCATGTCTGTAGCTGTGTGTGTGTGTGTGTGTGTGGGGGGGGGGGGGGGGTGAGTGTGTGTGAACATTTCAGCCTTTTTTTAAATAGGAAAGTTGTGTCTCTCCACATGGCCACGGGTAGAATTTAAACGAGTGGACACACGGCCGGGGGGGAGGGGTGGTGTGAGGGGGGTAGATAGAGAAAGTGAGGAGAAGGGAGACATGGGAGCTCCTTTGTATTCAGGTGAGTGTTGGATGAGCAGATGCCTGCACAGCCAGCGGAACGACGGAGAGAGTGAGAGAGAGGATAGCGCCATCTTCACACTCAACATACACACTCTTATTTTGTAAAAAGGATTTAGGATTAAAAATGCCAAGCTTCAGATGTAATATCTGAAATGGGGTTCTCTATCTGTATAGACGAGCACGGAGCGTGTGTTAATTACATATTCACACTCCCACGCTCTTATTTTGTGGAGAGGTTTAAGGTGGAAAAGTTGTAGATATGACGTCTGAATAGTGCAGTTTTCTTCTTCAAAGGTCTTTCTCACGATTCCAAATTCACAGTTGATATTGAGATCGCTCGCGCTGCTATTTTGTAAAAGGTTGAAATGGTCGCACTTTGAAGGATCTGAAAAAAAGTCTTCAAGTTTTCAAACACAAACGCCATTACCACCAACAAGCTAATAAATGACGTTGAACTCGATGGATGGAGCGCCCGCGTCATTACCCACAAGTCTCGGGGGCGAGGGGTGGGGGTCAGTGGTGGCGCGTTTTTTTCTTGCCGGTGCTACGGTGGGGCGGAATTATTCAGTGATGGTGCTGAGGATTGTTGACGGGGGGGGGGGGGGGGTATGGGTTTGCGGGCGTACAGGATTGTTGAGGGGGGGTAGGTAGGGGTAGGTAGGGGTTTGCGGGCGGACGGGATTGTTGACGGGGTGGCACGGGGCTGCGGGCGGACGGGATTGTTGAAAACTGTACTGGAAGGCAGACGATAGTTAATTTCTTGGTGGCTATAGCACCAGCAAGCACCACCCTAGCGGGGTACACCCTCTGGCATCACGCCGCCCTTTCCCCCGGCGGTAACTGCCAGATAGATGTTGTTTAGGGGCCGTTCTGCATCATTAGTATGTCGTTATAGCCTTCTTTATCACTGACCGCATTAGCCACCCTTTGCCGGCATTGGCCTCGGAAATGTCACACGGATTAATGTCTTAATGTTTGCAGACGCTCCCTTGGGAAGACCGCTGCTTGTTCCATTTACAGCAGGCGTTGAGCTGTCAATGTTTTTTAATAATAGCAGGAGAGTCTTGTGCTTCAACCCTCAATGTCTACAGTCTGAGCTGTGGGCATCCTTGAGCAAGACGCCCCCTAACTAACCACTGTCTGCTCGTTGAGGATTTGTGTCTGAATTCACTGCACTTTGATTCAAATGAAAGAGTCTGCTAAATGACTGGTTTGTACAAGGTAATGATATTCTTTTATGAAAGTCAAATAATCAATAAATACATTACTGCTGTGCATTAATCTTGCCACACCATTGCATGTTTTTTGCTGGCCTGCTGTCTAACTTCCGTCTTCAGAGCAACGATTTTCTTTTCTTCATATTTGCAGAGATTTGCCCAACTCTGCAAACCATAACCGAATGTAACCTAAACATAACCTAACACTAGATCCTTACCTAAATTTACAATGATTTAACATGATTTAACCGTACCCAATTTGAACTTAACTCCACCACCTTCACGTTTACAGGTTTTTAATGTGTGGTTCATGGTTAGGGTGAGGACACATGATGATCTATGGGGTTATCCACAGGAGACAAATAATCTCACCCAGCTTCAGTTGTCAATATCAGAAACATGGTTCTCTATCTGGAGAGAAAAGAGCAAAGGACAGTATTTTAATGGAATCCAGCTGACATAT
This sequence comes from Micromesistius poutassou, assembly GCF_964030765.1. Lineage (NCBI taxonomy): Eukaryota > Metazoa > Chordata > Actinopteri > Gadiformes > Gadidae > Micromesistius > Micromesistius poutassou. Next base: position 16,099,501 of record NC_140281.1, on the reverse strand, counting down.
TGTATTACAACAATAACAATAAACATTTCTCCTTCACAAAATAGTGTTCTGGGACATGAAATCTCATCATAATATAGCGATAGAATATGATACAGTACGAAGCAATATCATAAACGCGACACAAAGGGGACAGTGTCTTTCATTTGAAAGACACTCAAATTGTCAGATTTCCCAGAGTCCCATGATATGGATCTCTGTTTTTGGGGGGGAGTGATGTCACGCCCCACCGCTCACTCTACCCGGCTTTGCTTATGAATATCTGTCTGCCTCTCTTCCTCCTGGTCTGCAGGGGGAGCTGTCTGGGTTAGCTTGGCGGCTAATGGGCTGCTGATTGGAGGGAGAATAAAAGCAGTTCCTCCACTGAAGCTCGCTCTCTCATCTGCTGCTCTGGCCTTCCGCTATTGAGGGCTGGCTGCAGCTTCTTTCCTCTTCTCTCCCCACACCTCTACTTTCTACACTGCATCACATTACTGACATGCACTACATTTTGGTTTGACCCATACTGATGCATTTGACTTTCCTTGTTTAGTGTTTATCTAATAATTGGTTAAACGTAACATCGGTGTGGTCTCCCAATGTCATTCCTGCTCTGAGCCAGGTAGTTCTGACACATTCCAAACTAAATATTTCAGGTCACAGCAGTTAGTGCAGCAAAGTGCGATGAGAATATGAAATAGTCACATTATAATTTTGGCAAAGGCTTCTCAAAAAAAGGCTAATGCTATTATATGACTAAGGGGTTAAAAGCATGCAAACAGGAAAGTGTGTTTTTTATCTGTGTGTAGTCATGAGGGATTTTTGGCCAGAGACAAATTTTGTGTGTTAGTGTGTGTCTCAATGTTTGTGTGTATGTCTCTGTGTTTGTGTGTGTGTGGAAACCTTGGCTCTACTCTGGAGGCCAGAGTCAGCACCAAGGAGAGACTGTCAGCCTGTTCTAACCTTGCTCGCCCCCACCGCTCACTCATGTGAACCTCGCTTGCCCGCACATCTCAGTCCATGAATAATTCTGGAGAATTAGCTTTCAGGGAGCGAGACAGCCTGCCCACCATGACCCACCCCCAACCCTCCCCCCAGCGGTCCTCTCTCTCTCTCTATTTCAAATAAGCTCATTCCCCCACTCAATATCGTAATTTCGCTCTATCCTTCTCTTCAGCCCTCTCTCTCTCATTCGCTCTCTCTCTCTCTCTCTCTCTATATATATAGATATATTTATATATCTATATCTATATAACCGACTCTTTTCTCTCTATCAATCCTCCCTTCAGTTTCTTTCCTCTTTGTATTTCGCTCTCCCAAAATATCTCTCTCCTCCACCACTCCACCCCTCCACCTCTCCCACCATCGTCTCGATTTATACACCCTCAACCCCCATCCCCTGACAGCTACTTGTCATCGCCGCTCCTCATCTCACTCTCCTCCTCCTCTCATCCCTCTCCTCTACCCCCAGCCTTCTCCTCTTTCCTCTCCACCTCTCCATTTCCTCATCCCTCTCCTCTACCTCCTCCTCCTCCTCTTTTCCCTCCTCCACCTCCTTCCTCTACCTCCTTCCTCCAGCTCCTCTCCCTCATCCCTCTCCTCCACCTCCTCCTCCTCTTCTCTTCCTCATCTCTCTCCTCTGACTCCAGCTTTCTCCTCTTCCCTCCGCTCCCCTCTCCTCCTTCTCGCCTCCTCTTTCCACAACGTTATCCTCTTTCCTCTCCTCCACCTCCTCCTCCCCCAGCCTTCTCCTCTTTCCTCTCCTCCTCCTCTTCTCTTCTTCATCTCTCTCTTCCACTCCAGCCTTCTCCTCTTTCCTCTCCTCCTCCTCTCCTCTCTCCACAGCCTTCTCCTCTTTCCTCTCCTCCACCTCCTCTCCTCTTCCTCATCTCTCTCCTCCTCCACCTCCTCCCCCTCCTCTTCCTCATCCCTCTCCTCCTCTCCTCTTCCTCATCTCTCTCCTCCACCTCCTCTCCTCTGCCTCATCCCTCTCCTCCACCTCCAGCCTTCTCCTCTTTCCTCTCCTCCACCTCCTCCTCCTACCCCTCCTCCTACCAGATGGCGGCTCCCCTCCTCGTCGTAGTCCTCCTCTCCCCCGTCAGTCAGCGCTCCCGCCTCCCCATCTAGCGCCTCCTCCCCCGCCTCCTCCCCCGAGTTCTCCCCTGCCTCCGACACCGACTCCTCGTTCAGGGAGTCGCAGTTCTCCTCATACTTCCTCTGGGCGTCTGAGGGGAGAGAGAGGGAGAGAGAGAGAGAGCGAGAGAGAGAGAGAGAGAGAGAGAGAGAGAGAGAGAGAGAGAGAGAGAGAGAGAGAGAGAGAGAGAGAGAGAAGAGGGAGAGAGGGAGAGAGAGAGAGAGCGAGAGAGAGTGGGGGGAGAAGAGAGTGAAATCATGTTCTTAAATGCTCTGGCAATATAAAAATGTTTCGTTGCCATGCCAATAAAAAGCCTTGAGACAAAAGGGAATGGGAGGATGAGAGAAAGAGAGAGAGAGAGAGAGAGGAGAAAGAGAGTGAGAGAGAGAGAGAGAGCGAGAGAGGAGAAAGAGAGTGAGAGAGAGAGAGAGCGAGAGAGGAGAAAGAGAGTGAGAGAGAGAGAGAGAGCGAGAGAGAGATGAGCGAGAAAGAAGCGAGAGAGAGAGAGGAGAAAGAGAGAGAAAGAGAGAGTGAGAGAGAGAGAGAGTGAGAGAGAGAAGCGAGAGAGAAGCGAGAAAGAGAGAGAGAGAGAGAGAGAGAGAGAGAGAGAGTGAGAGAGGCACCTCACTTCCTACCTGCCACTTAATGACACCTGTCTCAGTTCATCACACCTTTCCTCTGATAAAAGTCTCTAACTGAAGAACTGAACACATACAACATGGCACTGTTTCCACTGGGCAGTACCAGTGAAGACGGATCAAATCACCAAAGCTTGTTAGTTAAACGCCCAGAAAAATCTGTCCTCCAGAGGTATCTACGCTCCATATCTAGCCTCTGTATCTAGCTTCTATATCTGCCCTCCATACTTGTCCTCTGGTCTGGTTTTCACAGAAAGCCCCTCTATAGCGTCAGAGATGCGGCGGCGCTGTCTGGCCCTCATGACAGACGGCAGCTCTCCCTCTTATCTCTGGGCCCGTCAGCAAGACGGATGGACCACACCTCTCCCTTTCATATCCTCCTCTCCCAGTGTGTCCCGGGTTATTACACCACCCGCACTACCTCGTCTCACTCTCCGCACCGCTATCTCTCTCTCCGGCTATTCTTCCCCCGTATCCACCTCCCTCTGTAGCCCACACACTCTCTCTATCGCCCCCTTTTCCCATCTATTCATTCTCTTTATCCGTTCCCCCCCTCTCTCTGTAGCACTCTCTCATCTTTCCGCGAATTCCCCTTCTCTCTATATCCACCCTGTTCTCTCCTTTTCATCTTCCTCTCTCTATGTTCACTCTCTCTATATCTTTCTACATTCTCTCTCTCTCTCTCTTGCTCTTTCTCCCTCTTTCTATCTCTCTCTCTCTCTATCCATTCCTTTTCTATATATATCCTGCCATCAATCTTTCTTCCCTTCTCCCTCCGCCCTCACTCTGTCCTCCACACTCCCAAAAAAAAATATTACTCTCGCTCTCCCCCTCTCTCTCTCTCCACCTTTCCCCTCTCCATCTCTCGCACTCTGTATCCAAGCCCAACCTGCTCCTCGCCTCCCCCATGGTGATGATGTCATGGATCCACGGTGCTCACCACACTCGGATCTCTGCTGCTTCTCAATCTTGTCCAGGCGTCCCAGCAGGGAGTCTATCTTCACCTTGATCTGTCCCAGCTCCCGCTTGATGATCTGCAGCTGGTCCGTCTTCACCGCTGACAACACGCACACACGCACATAAATCCCTTCATCATCGTTGTTATTATAAACATCATCACCATCATCATCATCATCATCATCATCTTCACCCCCACCTCCACCTGCATCTCACTGGAACATTTCCTCTGCAATGGCGATCGGTATCGCCGGCTTTGTCTTGTCATTTGCTAAAACCACCCAAAAACGCTTTAGCCACCATCTCATTTCTTCAGGGAGGCTAACGTTTTAATCTAGTCCACCAATGTTGCTGTGGGCCCCATATCACGTTGGGTGCACTGCTCATCACAAGCTTTGTCTTATCGTTAGCTAACACCGGTCATAAGTGTTAGCCGCAATCTCCTCCCTAGTTTAGAACCGCAAGACCACACTGTGGCCCCTGTGACGAGTGGGGCCCACATAGCCAGTTTGGTACGCTGCTTATCACTCCTTTTCTTCTTATCATTAGCTAACACCCGAAATCTTGTCACTTGTTTCTTCAGGTGTGTCCCCCAAGTCCTAGTCTAGAGCCAGAGACTTCACTGAGGCTCCCTCGTAGCGTACGCTGCCCCTGTAACCAATGTGACCCCCTGCTGTTTTCAATTTGGAGATTAGCGTGTGGCTTAGCGGCGCCATGCCGTGCCTTGGTGTTAAATTTGAGTCCGCTAGTGCATGTAGCCGTTGATGTTAGCTTTACGGCTGTTTGATGTTTGCGTGAAGCATAACCGAGGCAACAGCTTAAGTCTTTCTTTAACGTTATCAAAACAACCTGCATTGCCACAGTGCTGTATATTATGCAATTTGAAAAGAACCACAGAAAGGAAGGCATTATTTCTTTAGCAAAATGAATGTTACAATGACTGAGCATTCACCTGAACAAATGGATCTGGCTTTTATTTTGACACGCTAAAGTTAGTGTCCCAATAAAAGCGTGATGACTCTTTCATTGTGCTCAAAGGCACCTTGGCACTAATTCATACTAGACAGAGTCTTAACTCTGAAGATGCAGACACATTCCAATCTGGACTTTTATATCCCAACTCCATCAACTAACTTAAGAAGTCTTAAACTTAGAACATTACACATCGAACAGGATATAGGCAATGTTTTGTCATTATAGGGTACTTCGTACTGTATCATATTCTTGTACATCAGAATGCATCTTGGGATTTTTGTGGGCAATGCTCTTAACCGTAACCTAGGCTAATGAAATGAGAAACGCTGGGCCAGTTTCAAACACAACGTCTTCCCATAAAGACAAATAATTTCACCATTAATTACTAACCAATGACAAAGCCCATTACTAATAATACAAAAAGAACATTCTTATGCTCCTAAACTTCCAAAATGGAGGCTATTGTTGCAATGTGACATATTGCAACTGTTAGTTATTCTTTTCTACCTTTTATAAAATTACCTGTAATCTGAGATTTCAATGCACTTATATGTAGCGTATATATGAGTAAGCTGCATATAACCCCATTCCTGGGATGATTTGAGGCATTTTTCAAACTGCAGCAAAGCAACAGAAATCCACCAGACAGCCGATTTCTACATGAAAATATGTTTACTGCTTCAACGCTGCTCCCCCGAGGACTCGTGAATGTGGATAAATAACCGAGTACAAGCAAATCACACGAAATTGCCTCAACGTCGACAGCTAAACCTTGACGTGCCAAAAACTAATCCCCATGCGCTCTCTCAGATATGTCTCCCTCAATTCAAACTGTCCCCATCCGACCGACGCAGAGAGAGAGTGAGAGTGAGGGAGAGAGAGAGGGAGAGGGAGAGGGAGAGAGAGAGAGAGAGAGAGAGACAGAGGGAGAAGGAGAGGGTTGAATTATTTATTTCACAGCTGGAAACCCCAAGCTGATTAAAGCATAAAAAAAAATCTGAAAAAAAAGTTTAAAAGAAAAACCTAATCTCCTTCTCCAATGTGTGTCGTTTCAGGAGATTGAGGGTGAGAGGTGGGCGTCGGCGGGGGCGCCGGCAGAGGAGGGCAGTTGACAGAGACATCAGAGAGGGGAGCTGTAAAATCCCTTTGACACCTATCACAGCCTGGCAAGACACGGCGTGGGTGGGTGGGTGGGTGGATGGGTGGGGTTTGAGTTTGACGAGTTGGTAGCAAACACGCACACGGTGAGTCAAGTCCTCGCAACCGTTCCCCAACAGCTCCCGGAGGCACACCATACATACAGCAAGGTTCACCTTAAAGCACATCCACACAAATCAGTTTCGATTAAGTCAGGTTTAACATTGCCTTTTCGACTGCACCCCCCACAGACCACCAAACACGCCTCGGAGGCCTGGAGGTTTGGTGTGTAGGAGCTGAATTAGTTTGTAATCAGGTGGAGGGAAGGACAGGCAGAGGAGATATCAGAAGATACCCGTGTTTGTGTGAGACGGTTCTGCATAATGTTTACATCCTCTGAGTTCATCTCAACATGGTGCGGCGGTTGATTAATCCCCGAGATTTATCGCTTGATCCTAACCAACATTCGTGCCGGGAGGAAACTGTGAAATCTGTGTGATTTGGCAGAGCGTCTCACACACACACATACACAAACACACACACAAACACACATGTTGGCACTTATTTTAGCAGAATCTCAGTTTGCTTGCAGTTCCATGTTAGCCGTTCTTTGATGATAACAACGTCTGGAACAGTCGCTTATTTTCGATAGCCACAGGCTTTGTGCCTTTGTGTTATCAAAGAGACAAACACACAAGTCCTTATCTGTCATCATTTGGCTGGCTAAGCGTGTCCCCGGCATGCCAGGAAAAAAATTAATGAGTGTGAAAAAAAAGGTCCTCATTTGGCACTAACAAAGATTTCAAAGTAGAGGCAGTGGAAGCTAATTTTGGTTAATTACCCTGGCAAAAAATTGGTTTTTCGTCCTGTGGATTAACGCTAGTCCATATTATTTAAATGTTTGTATTAATTGATATTGACCTGCAGGGGCTGTCGCTGCTGAGCTCATTTGAAACAGAAAAATTGAGCGTGAGTTGCAGTGAGAGAAAATCAGTGGTTGGCATTGATAATATGAGAGTCGTCTCATGGCCGATTTCTAGAAAATGCACAGCGACCTTTATAACGGAGAAATGTGGCTTGGTTACACTCAAACACGGCTAGAACTCGGAGCAAGTCAGCACAACTTGTAGAGTCAGAAATGTTGATATTGTGAAGATAGTGTATATGCTGTTTGAAAGGGCAGCAGCTAGCTCAAAGTTCAAATTATTTATAACTCTCATCTCTGCTGCCAGAACTTGGTGGTTGTGGTGTGGTAGTTTCAGAGAAGCCTAATTGCCTGCCCGGACCGAGGGCCTATCTCCACATATTTAACCATTCACATGGCAGGGGGACTAGTCGCTCAATACCACAACTAGTGGATAAATGTCCACGTGATCAATGGGCCCCTGACAAACGTTTATTTACGACCTGAACACCGCGAGGAGAGCCTAAACTTCCTGAACCATTTCAGACAATCGACCCAACACACCGGCCTCCTACTCCGCCAAGCCAATCTCCCCCCGCCAGCGCAAACCCAAACAGCCATTTTTCATGATACTGGCAGAGGCAAATTAGTCTCTCCGACGCACAGGGCCACTGCCTCGATAGAGGGGAGAATTCATCGACTCGGCCCCCAAAAAAGGAGTTTGAATGTGTTTCGTTTTTTTTTCCGTCTCTGGACTACACAACCGGTGCAAATGTTCCCATGACAGATCTCACCAAGCTGTCTGTGCTGATAACACCAAGCCTGAACACAAAAACAACAGCTACACACGCACGCACGCACACACACACACACACACACACACACACACACACACACACACACACACACACACACACTCACACAAGCGCGCCACAGCCAATTATATTGCAGCCGGGGGAAAAAACTGACAGGGAAACAACTGACCACAGGGGGCCCCGAGGGAGACCCTGTTGTTGTGAGACTAATTACAGAGAGGGTGCAGTGGAGTTGCCATGTTTCACAGGTTAATCACAACAGCCAATAAACACTGTGGACAGTTGTGGCCCAGGTGAGGCAGGCTGTACCTTATTAAGCTTGTTTATATGGACTAATTGGATATTGGTGATTTCCAATTAGGCTAATTGGAAACGTGTAGCTGCCAATTAGCCTAATTGGCGATTGGAAATCATACAGTATATTGCCTGTCAGTGCAGAAGCAGGCATGGTAATCCATTAGTCACGGTCAGATGGCTTTTGTAAAGTGCTGGTAGGCAGTGCTATATATCTAAAACAATAGTTCAATAACCGCTTATAGAAATGCCAATAGAAGCGTTTGACATCGTCTACAACAAACGGTAAACAACATAGCGAGCAGATGATGCAAACGGAGGGATGGTTGGATTGATGGATAGACAGATAGGTAGTTAGATGAACGTCTGTGGCCTGATTAATAGAAAGTTGAATGGCTGGCTGGGCTGGATGGATGGATGGGTGATGGGATAAACGTTTTTTCTGGACAGACAGATTGATGGATGGATGAATGGTTGTATGGAACGGAGGAAATTAAGACGACACAGCTGATCACTGTTGTCTGATCCCCCTACTCGGGCCCCTACTCACATTTGGGGCCAGTGGAGGACGATGAGGAGGTAGGGGGTCTGGAGGAGGAGGAGGAGGAAGAGGAGGAGGTCTTCACGGGGAAGGTGGTCTTCGCTCGGCGCGTGGAGGGCGCCACGACCCGGGAGCGCTTCAGGGGGATGACGGCTCTGGGGGGCGGGGCCACGCGGCCGTGGTAGTCAAACAGCCTGCGGTGGGGGACATTGGTTTGGGTGGGTGGGTATAAATCTTTATTTATATAGTGCTTTCAAAAGTAGTTCATATTTATATAAGTATATAAAAAGTTGGTACGTGTGTGTCGATATAAATCAAACTTTATTTATATAGCGCTTTCAAAACTATATAATATTCAAGTATATATATATATATATATATACGTATGTATAAAATACAAAGTTATTCACAAATGAAACAACACAGCAAGGATAAAAGCTGAGTTTGGTGATTTTTCTGAGCAAACAATACAAAATGCTCCATCGCCTCAGTTTCCCATCTGGGATTATTAAATGACTATTACCTACTAAGGGAACCAACACAATTGTAAACATTCCCCACTGTAGCTCACTGTTCAATCAATATCCTCCATTCCTTCTATCGATTTCCTCCCACCAATCAGATGATGCCGTGGCTAACCTACAGGTGTACAGTATCTCGAGGAGGCGGCGTGCCATTCCTAAAGCAATCAGCCACCACCTATTTCTCAGGTGCAATCTGCTCACCACTCCTCCAACGAGTGTCCTTCAGGGAAACTCTGCCAAGGACAGAGAGACTGCTAGCCAGGCCAACGTTCAAATCTCTCTCATGTCTCTCTTTCCAAAGTACAATAACATCCCTCTTCCCCACGAAGATGGAAGAGCCATCGCAGGCAATCATGGTCCCATCAACCTTCCCCTTCAGAGCAGCGTGGGCAAAGCATGAGGGATGGATCACTAAATGCCAGGCGGAGCACTAGCCACCTGCCCGGGAAAAAGGAGGAATTGAGCGGCCCGCTGGAAAAATGCCAGGCACTGCCTCGCTAATGAGGCCTAATATATTTATACATAACATATATCTCCCACTCTGATACTTTGACTTGCTTTGAGTTTCGTTTTTAATTAGTTTTACCCTGGAAGATGGGACTGTACCCCAGCTGTAGATCATCGGCTATTGTTTAATAAAAAAATATCCTGTATCTCAAGTGATATATTCACTATTATATAATCTATAGTATAAATTATTTGCACTCTATCAGCATGGATAGCTTTGTGTTCAATTACATTTTTAAATTTTTTTTATGTTGGATTTGAAATGATTACGTACCTGCTGTAGAAATCATCTCTGTAGTACTCGTAGTCAAACTCGTAGCCACTGGTGGAAACAGGGGAGAGAGAGAGAGAGAGAGAGAGAGAGAGAGAGAGAGAGAGAGAGAGAGAGAGAAATGGTAACAGATGTTTTAGGGAAACTATTTTGGATCTGTCAAGACTGAAGATAAGCAAATCCAAGCAGTTTAGCCATAATGGACACGCTCTATTTAATGACAAGCTAGCGGCAATAAGAGCCGCAAAGCTTCAAATGGAACAAACCTAAAAAGCTAAAATGGCAGCCATTTATAAAACAACTGAATTAACTGTGACCAAGAAATGAATGCCAACTGAATGCTAAACGTAGAATCCAGAGTTAGAACACAATCCATGAAAGCATTAATTCTCTCAGTGGGATTTTAAAAAGGATTAATGTATTACCATTTTAATTTGGAAAAGACGACTGTTAGTTCTGTTAGTTTGGCATTCTCTTTTTTCCCCTTCAAAAATTACTAACACAGAGCATATTAACATTTAGAGTTTTGAGAAGTGCATTGCAGTAATGATGGATTAAACTGGAGTGAATTAATAAACAAACAACAACAAAAACAAAACTGTGTGTGTGTGTGTGTGTGTGTGTGTGTGTGTGTGTGTGTGTGTGTGTGTGTGTGTGTGTGTGTGTGTGTGTGTGTGTGTAATTAAGCAGTGATATGACATATTCAGGATCATTTCTAACGTTGAACTTGGGAACAATTACAAGACAAAAAATAACTGATAGGGGACCTTTGGCCTTCCCTGTACACAGGTGGGTTTGGGACTTACCTGTCCACAGGTGTTTTTAAGTTTACTTTGTTTAGCTTTATTAATTATTTTCTGAATGAGAAAAAATAACTAATTGCGATTAAAAATAAATAATAATAATTTTGATTGTGTGTCAGTTGTGAATTTTTCTTTAGCTGTGGACAGGTTTGATTGTCTCTTACTGGATACATATGTGGTGATAGGTTCTTACCTGGATACAGGTGTGATGGGTTATTACCTGTACACAGGTGTGAATCATTCTCCTATGTATACAGGAGATATAATGTCTTACCAGAATACAGGTGTGATAGGTAATTACCTGTACACCGGTAGGAATGGTTCTCATATGTTATCAGGAATGTTTGGGTCTAACCTGTATACAGGTGTGATCGGTTATTACCTGTACACAGGTGGCAATGGTTCTCATATGTATAAAGGAGTGTTTGGGTCTTCCCTGTACACAGGTTTGAACTGTCCTCACCTGTACATAGGTGTGATTGGGCTTTACCTGTAAACAGGTATGATTGGGCATTAAGTTGTGATCGGTTCTTACCTGTACACAGCTGACAGTGGTCGCTTGTTTCCCGGCTTTGGCCTGTATGGCTTGGGCTCACCCGCCATGTTTATATCTGGAAGAACATAGAAACAGAAATACTGGTCAGTCATTGGCTCCCAGCAAGACACATTCCACA
>NC_140281.1:16068351-16083351 GCF_964030765.1 Micromesistius poutassou | reverse complement strand
CCCGGTTCCAGAACGGAATGCCTTGGGGTGCATCTGAGATTACAGGGGGTGCACCAGTACTATAGTAAAACCAGCTACCCAGCTTCAGTTCAGACTTCGCTTTTTACACAGGCCTTTCTACCAGTAGATAGACAAGCACTTCTGGGTAGTTCTACTGACATGTTGGGACAAAAACATTTACTGTGCTTAAAAGATGGTATTACATCATGTCTTGTGATGTGGAGAACATTTCAGCTGCAACATTAGCTTATTGATATCCAAGCTTTGGATATGAGAATGAATTAATAATGGTTGCTTGTCCGGGAGTGAGAGCGGCGCCGGCAAAGGCTGCTTGTCCGGGAGTGAGAGCGGCGCCGGCAAAGGCAGCGAGTCGGGCAGGATTGAGCTAGCGTTGCTAGTGCTAGCGTTCACAATGGTTATACTGTCTGATGTATTGGATTCTTTTCTGCTGTGTTCTTTTTTAGCCATTTTCGGATATCCATTGTAAATGCCTAATTATTGCTGCCGAAGAACTGCTCCAAACCACGTTAACGATGTTAAGTGCAGCAACTGAGCTGCCGTCAATTGTGTTGTTTTTGTCGTAAACTAGGGTCTGCTGGCTAGGAAATAGACAAGAGATATTCTAAGGTGTCCTTCAAAATTCACCTTGTAATATCTTTCTATTTTCCGCAGTTTAGACTGCAGTTTAGACTTATAATTAATAAGTTACTTTTGTATTGAACTTGACTTTCTGACCTTTTTTTTTTATTCCCTGTCTGGTGGCTAGTCACGTCACCCTGAGAGATGCGCATGGACAGATTTTGTAGTGACACAGCCTATAACCTATTTGTGAAAGCAAAACATCAAGCTCATTGATTTAACGAGACATGTTATTTGAAACAGTTCATTAAGTTATCATGTGTGAGAGGTCATTCCTCCTCCTGAGTGTGCTTCCTATTTATGTCTAGTACTGTCCACAAGAACCCCCCCCCTCCCAATATGGATATTGAGAATTGAGAATTGTTGCCACGTCCCAGTGGTGGTGGTGTCATATAATTGAAAGAGGGCATTCAAATATACTAAAGTGATTCATTAGGAAGCCAAAGCCCTAAAGGAAGTGATGCAATAGAAGCTGGGATCTTTTTTATATCAAAGAGAGTCTCAAAGGACACATGTGATTATCAACTCGGGGGCTCCAGCTCTACAGGAAAGGCTCACACAGCATCATCAAATGCTCCATTGAAACGCATTGGCAACAAGCCGTTGCTAGAAATTAATCTAAATGAGTTGACAAGAGATAGAATCTTGTCCATTAGACCTTCAGGGTGCATCTTGGGATTACTCTGTGAAAATTGTGGGTCTCTTGAAAAAAGCTGGCCCTAACCCTAACCCTAACCCTAACCCAAAACCTCAGACCCCCCTTCTCTGCCCTCGGGGTCAGAGAAGGCCAAGTTTCGGTGTGGGGGTCCAAGTTAGGCCCTAGAATAAGGTAGTCAAGTTTCAGGGCGGTAGGACCTTCCTATCCCAAAAACTTTCTTTCCACCACATTCTGATCCACTAGGTCTTGCACTCAACACTTCTGCTTTGTCCAAAAAACTGTCCATTTTGGAAAACTTTTTTTCTGTAAGGGCTAGAACTCCAAATCTTTCTCAGGACCCTGGGAATGTGTGTACACATTTTGGCATCTCTAGCTATCTCGAAAAGGCGGGAAAAGGGGCGTGACCTCTAACAGTAAGGTAAATGTGAATAAGGCAGGTTATTTCATTAATACACAGTTTCTAGTCCCCATTTTTGGTGGGATGGAGGTGTAAATGTGTGCCTTAAGGTGTGTAGACACAGCTGGCCTGTGGACAAGTTTTTGAAGTCTGGGGTCAAAAGATCAAAAGGAGCCAGCACCACGCCCCTTATGAGATAACAAAAAGTTAATGTGCATTTGGTAGGTCTGGGAAGAACTTCAGGCCAAAATCTTGCAAGCGAGCCGGTGAGGTAAAACGAGATCAGATGGAGCACTTGCTGAGTAATTTATTGTAGGGCTGGTGCCCCCAAGTTGATAATCGTATGCGTCCTTTGAGACCCCCGTTGATAAAAAAGAGACCCCAGGTCTATAGCTTACTTGTTACTGTCCTTGACTATTGCATCACTTCCTTTAGGGCTTCGGCCTGCTAATTGATCATTGTAGTATATTTGAATGCCCTCTTTCATATGACACCACCACCACTGGGACGTGGCAACAATTCTCCATATCCATATGGGGAGGGGGGGGCTTGTGGACAGTAGGGGTACACTAGACATACATAGGAAGCTTGCAATGAGGATTTCTATCACCAGAAATAGTCAATACACACTCAGGAGGAGGAATGACCTCTCACACATGATAGCTTAATGAATTATTTCAAATAACCCTGCCTCGTTAAATCAATGAGCTTGGTGTTTTGCTTTGACAAATAGGTTATAGGCTGTGTCACTACCAAATATGTCCATGTGCATCTCTCAGAGTGACGTAACTAGCCACCAGACAGAGATAAAAAAAATTATTACAAAACAAGTTGATTACAAAAGTAACTTATTAATTATACAAGTCTAAACTGTGGAAAATAGAAAGATATGGGGGGCGATCGATGGCAACCATCATAGCAAGTCACGTGACGTGGACGCAGGCCCATTGAAAAGAATGGGCCAAAAAAATGTAGGCGTGTCACATGTTCAGAGCCGTTATTGTAATGCATTTTCCGCTGTGGACCAACGCAGTTTTACTTCAATCTGGAATGAGACTGGGTTTAAGGGACGTGGTTAGTTTCAGTTTTTGAGGGGGTCTGCTGTAAAATTCTGATAAATTTGATTATTGTTGTGTAGTAGTACTTGTTTTGACGAATCCTGCGCAGCCCGCCCCCCTTCTGAAGTCGAAAATAAATTCCCAATTCATTTATCTATTTATCTACATCAAACATCGCCGGAAATGGCATTACGTTGTAGTGAATTGAACCCCCTCTCCGTCTACAGACGCCGCCGAAGGGTACCTTTCCCGTCAGTGACTGACGCTAAAGTGCCCTTGCCACTAGTCAGAATTTGACGTTCTCGGAGTGAGACTGTGTTGGTCGGGGGCACTCCCACCCCCAGACCACCCTCCCACTCCGAGACCACCCTCCCCTGTCATACAGAGAGAAACGAGAGGGGCCCTTAAAATGGAGGCCCTCTGTGTTAGTGAGTATCCACCCACCTCGGCGTCTTCTTTGTGGAGAAACTGAATCTTTTATAGAGACACCGCGATAGAGAACAGCCTCCGAATACTTGATGGAGCCTCATGCTTTGTACAGCGGTGCACAATGCGGGACCACAGGAAATTTTGAAGTGCAACGGAGAATGTGATGGACTTGATCAGAGTGGCACTCAAAGAGTTTCAAAGGTTTAGACTTAGAAGACCTTGAAAAAAGAGCATTTCAAACGAAGGATCTAGGGATGTCTTGGAGCGTGGAGAAAATTGTCTTGAATTGTCACAATTGTGACGATTTTACACAGTTAAGGCAATAACAAAAATCTGCCAATACAGTTCATTGTATATAATAATGAGCAGGAAACAATATGTATGTCATTTTAACAATAACGTAGTGATAATAAAGTTGTTTGTGGTAGTTTCAGGGTACTATTACAATAAAAATACATTGTTAAGTACGTTACACGGTGAAGACATCGTGAGGCAGAACGTTGGGCACACAGAGAGAGACAGAGCGAGAGAGAAAGAGAGAGAGGGGGGGAGAGAAAGATAGAGAGGGGGGAGAGAGTGAGAGAGAGAGAGAGAGAATATGTAGGGATACTCTATAGATTAGGGAGAAGAAACCCACACACACACACACACACACGTACACACAAACACACACACCCACAAACACACAGACACACAGACAAACACACATAAACACATAGACAGACAGACACACACACACACACACACACACACACACACACACACACACACACACACTATGGCAACCCCGCGCTGTCTGGCGTGGACGAACTGCGCCAGCACCCTGAACAGCGCCCTCTCCGCGGACAGGTAGTCCGAGGGAGATACGTGCCGTTCAGTGCGGCTGCGCTTGATTGCTCATCAAGCAAACCCTGGCAATCATGGGCATTGGGATCACCTGGGGGAGGGAGACGGCAGAGGAGTTTTAAGGGCTGGGCAGGCAGCAGACGGGGAGGAAGTCGAGTGGAAGACAGTTGGGGTAAGGGACGAATGCACCATACCGCACTAACGCCCGAACGCTTCCCCACAGAGCGGGAGAAGCCGGGAGCGAGAGCCACGCCGACCTCACTGACGGACCACACCCGGAGACGCCTCCCCCTTTTTTGCCCCGTTGTGGAAGAACCTGTGTTACTTTATGATTTTCCTTTTGTGAGTGAGCTGCACAAATTAAAACCGTTGCACCGCAACCCTGCTTGAGTGTGTGATTCGGGAAATCCCAGCCGCCGACGTTCGGGGTTGCCACAACACACACACTAACACAAACACACACACACACACACACACACAGTAACACACACACACACACACACACACACACACACACACACACACACACACACACACACACACACACACATAAATATGCAAATGCATGTCTGCCTGAATAACAAATACATACTGTATTAAAAGCCCATGGTCATATCAGACTGCACCCTCTCATCTCTCTCTCCTTCTCCAACTCTCTCTCTCTCTCTCTCTGTGGTGTCTACTCCTCACCCGCTCGATACCTCGGTTTTCTCCTTTGTTTGTGTCTCTTTTCACAACAGACACAACACAAACACACACACACAAAGTTCTGTCAGAGGAGAAACACACATAGAGAGAGAGAGAGAGAGAGAGAGCGAGAGCGGGGATAGAGAGTCAAAGTGAGAGTAAATAAAGAGAGTTTGATAGTGTTCGAGAAATACATATATATATATATATATATATATATATATATATATATATATATATATATATATATATATATATATGTAATGTTAGAGACAGAGAGGGAGAAAGAGAAAGTGAGAGCGAGAGAAAAAAAGAGAAAGTGAGAGTGAAAGAGACGGAAAGAGAGAGAAGGAGAGAGGGAAAGAATAAGATTTGGAGAGTGAGAGAACCAAAAACGTCACAGTGTTGTGTCTGTTGGTTGTCGCCGATGTTTCCAAATATCTTCCGCTGGTGCCAGCTGTTGAGCCGCCATCATCCGTCACTCCTAACTGTTTGGATAACGAAAAAAATTCAATCACGCGGCTGCCATTTTCTATCCGCAGTATTCCATGGCAATACGTCTCTGTCAGATGTGACCATTAGGCCATTAGGGAAGCAACGTCAAAATGGCTGCTGTCTAGAGACGGGAATACAGCCAAAAGTCTTTCACTCCATGCTCTTAAACGATTATCGCATTAGTTTTAACTGTCAAGCAACTATAAATAATGTATAAATATGTATATATATATATATATATATATATATATATAATATGCCAAGATGTTTGAGAATTTTCCAAGCTTATACCTAAACCGATATAAAAACATGCTTTTCAGAGTATTTTTTAATTTTTCATTTGTTTAATAATGAGTTGCTTTGGAAATGTAAATTAAAAACAATTAATGACATGACTTGAATTGAATTGATTTCAAAATGCCTAAAGCCTTGTGAAATACACATCTTATATATGTAATATATTTCTTATCTTCCTTATGGACGTTTAGACTGAGGATTGTGACTGTCGACTAAATGAATAGGGATACTCTCTATCTGTGGCACACCATCCACCTGACTATCTGACACATCGCTAGGGCAAACGCAGAGTTAAAAATACCCTTTCTCCCTTCTCCTTTCCCAACCCATTCCCTCTCTCTGCGAGGTGCGAGCCCGGGTGATTGATGGCATTTAAGTCAATTAAAGGCAATGGAGATGGAGTGAGAATGTGAGAGAGGGAACATAGAGAGCGACCGAGGGAAAAGAGAGGCAAAGGGAGAATGAGAGAGAGAGAGCGTTCTCCTTTTCTATTATTTTGGAGCTAAAGTCTGGAACCAATTACAGCGACGTCCTAATTAGACGAACAAAGCAACAAATTATGCTAATTATGCTAATTGCTCATCAGTGGGAGCGCTAACAGATAGAGCTAGCCTGCTGGGGAGGCACAGGCAAGAAGGGGAGGGATTGTCCTGCACTTCTCTCCCCAGGTTATGTGTGCTTGATTCGTGCTGCTTAGCAGGATGTGACGCTGAGGCTGGAGGAGGAATTATCATTCATTACCATTAAAACTGGTTCAGAGTGATGAGGCTCTTCAATTGCCTCCAACAAATATAATACGTAATAATTGTAATGATATACATAGGAACCTGTATGTAAGGAGGTTGGGGAAGGTTTAGGGGTGAACACACTGTAATTTAAACAAGCACGTAATAAAGTACCCGAGGCAACACTGGCAACACGAGTGTCTCCATATTAACAATCCTGTTACAATCATGTATTTATTTATTGTATTTCTCAGTTAAAGTCAAAAAGGTGGGAAGCAGGCTGGAAGGAATGAAGGCACTAAGTTATCGCTCCTTCTCGGACCAGAGCCCGAATACAAGAGACAATAGAAGAATAGTCCTAAAGCTTCACTGAAAAGCCATTGAATACTGAAGGTTGGTTTAAAAGGCTTGTTTCTTGGGCAATTGAAGGAGACTGAAATGAAGTGTTGAGTGAGATTTGTCCACTAATGTACCAACAATATTGAACAAAATGAGACTTATTTCGAAAGGCTTTGCGGGACCGAAAGTAGCGCTCTGTCTCCGGCACCACAGCGAGTCTCGGCCAGGCCTCTGGGAGTCACGCTCATCTGCAGGACTTTGCACAGCTTATGCTACAAAAGCCGTTTCCCAAGCTGCACTCGTTCTGTCGTCGAGTAATGCCTTTTTGTGTCCGGGGTAAATTGGAGGTTTGCCTCCACTGCTTAGTGAGATGTGAAGATGTAGCTGTTGTAGCTGGCTTTCCTTCTGTTATAATAAGGCCAGGACTACTGACAAATCCTTGTGGGGACATTTTTGTATTGTGTTCCTCTTTAAAATAACACACTTCTCGCCTCTTTTATCATTGAGGGGACATCTTGTATCAAGGTCATTTAAAGGTGCACTTCTGGAATAGTTTTGGTCATTGTGGGGACATCTTGTATCATGGTCATTTAAAGGTACACCTCCGGAATAGTTTTGGTCATTATGGGGACATTTTAGTCACATGTTCTCAACACTTTTCACCTGATCTTTCTTGACTTGCGGTGACATTGTAATGTCATGCAGTAAAACAACTTGTTTACCAATCACGGGCCCCTGACAACAGCCGGGCCCCAGCAGGGTCTGTCTCAGATGGCTGCCGTCTAATTACGCAGCTCAAACAGTGGCACCATCTGCATATCAAAGGTGCTGCTCAAACCGCCCCTAACCCCCAAACATCAAACACCGCACAGCCAGTACTAATAACCAACACAGTTTACACCAAGTCGCCTTCAAATATTGAATCACAATTAACTATGTTGAAAATAAAACGAAAACAGCATCATTCTGGATGTTTTCATGGAATACAGCTTTGCAGGCCTTTACAAAGCAGAAAATGGGCTGTGGGCTTTTTGCTGTATATTTTACACAAGGCTGAATTGTATGTATCTATATGTGTATATGTATCATTAGATAATTAATTGCATCACTATTGAATTAATTGTGATATATTTGTCCACACATCTTTGATTGAAATTGGGAGGGTTATATGTGAAAATAGCTACTTCCGTCACACACGCAAACACACACTGACACATACACGCAAACACACACAGAGACATACACACACACACACACACACACACTTCGTAAGGGCTACAGTGTGTGCTGCTGTACCCATTTGCGTACCTAGCGACACGCATCACTTCCTGTCTGAACAGCGCACTAGCTCTTGGATCCCAACTAGCAAAAACCACCGCTAATCACACCATGACACATTCTGTAACCACAGAACAACAACAACAACAACAACAACAACCTCAACAGGGAAATCAGGCCAGGTGTCTCTAGACAGAAGAAGACGTTGCTTGAATACGAAACCGCTTACAGCTGGGAAGGTACAAACCAGCGATGGAGGATTTGTGGGCGGTGCAACCCTTTGGTAGACACAGACGAATGTGTGTGTTCAGAAGCACGCTTTTCCCCTCAGTACTCGGTGGTCGGGAGGGAAGCAATTGTGACAACCGTTGATAATGAGATTATACTGGGGGACTTATCTCTGACTTGGTCTCCAACCGCTTAGTGTAGAGTCTATAAAGACATTCCCTCATTGGCCTGGAAGCGGTGACATGAGGGAAACGCTTCTTTAGGCAATCGCCAAATCATTGGAGTTTAAAGCCCACGTCTTGGCACTTTAAAAAACCCCACTAAAACATTTATAGACTGAAAAGGCTTTTGATGTCTATCTCTCCTCACCTGTCTCTCGTTCTGCTGCTTTATGTCTATGTTTTGAAAAGTTTGAATGAAAATTACTTTTTATTAATATCCGATTTTGGTTCTCTTGTATTTTATTGCCATTGTAAAGGGACTGTAGAGTGTCTGGAAAAGAGCTGTAGGCTTGAATGTGTTGTTATTATTGCTTAGCGTGTAGCAGGGAGAGGATAGAATGAGAAAGCGGTCCAACAGCAGGAGGTAGCAGACGTGCCTGGTGGAAATGTGGGCCACTGAATATGTTAGTCTGTCTGCTTATGCATGTGCTTAAGGATGCACTGTAACAAATGCGTATATGCAAATGTCTTTGAGTTTGTGTGTGTGTTTGTGTGTGTGTGTTTATGTGTCCATTTGCCTGTGTGGGTGTGTGCTTATGTGTGTGTCTGTGTGTCTGTTTGTGTGTGTGTGTATGTGTGTGTGTGTGTGTGTATGCGTTTCTGCCTGCCTGTGTGTGTGCAAACGTGTGCGTGGTTACTACACATTTACGTGCATGTGTGTAAATGTTTGTGTGCATTGATGTGCAACTGGCAGAGTAAAGTCCCGTTTTGACACATAAAACATACCCTTGGAACGCCGTTGACTAAGCAGAATCCAGTATCCGACAATGCTAAACTAGAGCGTGTTATTCACCGGCACCCGGTTCTGTAAACATCCAGCTCCTTTTCCCCAGGGGAGCGGCGTCGCTCCACTGAGCCTTGCTTTTCCCCGGTCTCGTTCGCAGACACACAAGCAGAGTACAAACACGGACCTGTAACGGCTGTGGTCTCTGTCTTATCGAGCTCTCCTCACATTGCCGTCGACAACGCCTCACCTGGCGCAGGAGGGACTTGCTGTTCTCCTGGCAACCACCGAAAACCAGCTGCCGGTTGGTCGGTCAGGGTTTGGGAGACAGGAGACGGGAGACGGGAGAGAGAGGGAGGGAGACGGGAGGGAATTGCAGAGTGGAGAACGGAGACACACGCTGAAAGCTGTCTCAATTGAATACTAACAGAGAGGGGGTTAAGCACAGTGTGTACCGCAGAGATGTACCGCTCTCCGAAAGCTCTACACCCACTCTGGTGTGTAGGGCATGCACTGCATGCACTGGAGTTCTTCAGCAGATGTTTTTATCCGAAGTGACTTCTTGTGAATTGTGTTAGATACAGGTCATTAAGGAAGGAGGGGTTACACCACCTTGTTCAAGGATGCTTAGAGGTGAGGCTGCGGGCATTCCTTAAACCTAGGCTTAAACCTAAACCAGAAAACAACAATATTAAGCATTTAAAAGTGGGATTCCTAACAGCCAATCAGATTAAGTGCAGCACGGCAGCAATCACTGTTGTTTCGCTGCAACATTAGCTGTACTTCAAATTAGAATGCAGGCTTGTTAACTTCAGTCAGTTGATTATCAATTACTTTTCCAATTATTTATAAATGATACAATTTTCTCTACAATCTTTTCTTATTCAAAGGTTTCTTCCACGCTCTACTCTGCCTAAAATGAACAATTAGGTGAGCCCTTCCCCCTGTCCACTGCCGCTCCCTTAACCAACATCGCTATCGTTGCCATGACAGCAACTTGCCCGCCTGTCGGACCTCGCCTGCCACCGTCGCCGGCCTGGTGGGGAGATAGCATCGCTAGTGTTTCAGAAAACCAACCACGGCGTTTGTTTGTCAGGCGCCAACCATTATGGATGAGTGGTGGGAAATGGGAGAGAGAGAGAGAGAGAGAGAGAGAGAGAGAGAGAGAGAGAGAGAGAGAGAGAGAGAGAGAGAGAGAGAGAGAGAGAGAGAGAGAGAGAGAGAGAGAGAGAGAGAGAGAGAGAGAGAGAGAGAGAGAGAGAGAGAGAGGGAGTGAGAGAGGGGAGAGGGAAGAGAGAAATAAATTGGAAAGCAAAAGAAAGAAAAACTGGTGGAAGACAGAGGGAAAGAGGGAATGACAAAGGGAGGGGAGAGAGGGAAATAGAATAGAGAGAGCTAGAGAAAGAGCAAGAGAGAGTGAGAGAGTGGGGGGAGTAGGGAGGAGGCCATGGTATCATGAAAACAGACGGAAGCTTTTGTCTGAAGGACGACCAGCCTGTTATTAAAATGTCTAAAATGTTGACTGGTTGGACATGTTGAGATAAGGACAAACAATGTGTGAGAGGAGAGCCATCGTGATATATGCAGAAGGCACGGCTGGAGACAAATACACACACACACACACACACACACACACACACACACACACACACACACACACACACACACACACACACACACACACAGTCATGCACTGCACTGACAACTGAGAGACACGGCACCCTAGAAAGCAATTAAAGGGAAAGTATTCTTGAAGAGGCGATAATAAAAAATGTATGAACTTTAACGCAGCCTGAAGAGACTACGATAAAACATGTATGAACTCTAACACTGCTTGGCTCACAAACAAACTGTGATATTGATAGACAGTGATGGACTTAAGCTGCCCCAAGATGTCTGTCTTCATTATCTCATTCTCAGGCTATCCGGCTAACTGTTCAGTACATGTCCGGCGTTGGGATTTAGAGACAATTAGAGAGATGTGAGACGCCACCTTGATCTACTCAAGTATCAGATGTTGATAGACTTGTCTCATCAATCAGACTTTAGATTATTGATCTAAAGTGATGGCGAGGGTGTTTCATTTTCACTCACTTCGTATTTGTTAAGGCCACCAATCATGCTGCTGGAAGCAGGGGTTTGTATGTGCGTAATTGGCCGTTAACAGTGAATACAAACTTGGCCAGAACAAGTAAAACCTTAAAGAAGTGTCTGTAAAAGTTTCCAATCAACACTTTGGAGAGCGGCCTCTGTGGGAATACCCTTATTCTATCCCCTTCTGAGAGCTTTGTCTATTTGCACAAATTAATTTCTCTTCTGATCTCCGTAACGAATCAGGAAACAGGGCGTGACTCCGCCCCCTTCAGTGCATGGCTTTCTGGCCCAGGCTCTGTGGCGTCCGTCACTAAGAAGCTGGCTGTTAAAACACAGCAGGACCGCTGGATCCCAGGTGACCAGACGGACATCAGGTGTACAACTGGAACTAGAAGGTGAAGGTGCTTCATACAGACACGTGTATTTTATATCTTCTACTTTTTACACTTTCATCCAAAGTGACAGTGAGTGCAGATACATGTCATTAAAGAGCTAGTTGCGGTTTCTGCATGAGGATGCTTACATATTGGCTGTTGGCATTGGGAATCGAACTCAGACCCATTTACTGGGAGTAAAACACCTTAGCTATATCTGCTCCCCCCCCCACCCCCCTTCATACATTTGCACGAGGCAATGGTATACCAAGCAACAGCAAGGTTACGTCAGACAAAGTATGTGCTGCAGACCGCCTTTCCTCTGACGATCCAAGGACCCTGTGCTTTAGACCTCTTGCCAGTTTGAAAGGATTGAAGAAAAACATAAAATCACTGTGTTATTGAAAAAATCCAAGACTTAGTAGTACACAGGTGGCTTTTTGGTTATATCCTTGGTCATTCCTTGTACGGTTGAATAAGAGTTTCTGATCTGTCGGATCTGTATTTTAAGATTTTGGCGGAACAGGGGTTTGGCATTTCGATTTGTAACAGGATTCATTTGGTTAAGCCATGAGCGACCAGAGTGACAATGAACCAAAACAGAGTGATGCATAAATTAAGGATTTCATAAATATGACAATGTCAACTGGAAGGTTTGGTTCTTCAAAATAACTAAAGAGTAACTCCTTGTTCAACCTTTTTTTGTTTAAAGATTTAATTTGTGTTAGGTGATGGGATTTTATTTCTAATTTTTTTTAACACCTAAAGTAATGCTTTAATAATTACAAAAACGTGACCCTCTAACCATACCGTTTTATAGAGAAAACCATACAACTCAACTCGCCGCCACATGACTTGGCAGAAACACCTGGGTTTTGGCGGGAACACCTCATTGTCTCTCCCGCTCCGCTTTAATACGTCCCCATCATCCGGGCGTTGAAGACATACCGCTGATCAACGCACCCAAGGTTGAATGCAGGGGACAAACAGTAAAGCCGTATGTGCTCTGTGTACATATTTGTAAATAGCAAGGCCAAAAGGGTGAATTATTTTGTGCGTTCCTGTACTGGCCCGGCCTTGGAATTCATTCATCTGTTAATCATTCATAGAACACAGAGGAAGATCCTATCCAATCACCTCCGGGGATTTAACCTGAAATGTAACAGTTCCGAATACCACGTTTCCATCTTTCGTTTTAATTAACTGACGTCTCACACTTGAAAACAATTTGTTTTTTGAAAGTGATTTTTTTTGTCGGTAAGTGAATGGATAATTGGTATTATTATAGTTATTATTAATGATGATATATTGTTATTATTGAGGCGTGTATTATGAGTTTCAGGTAGGCAATTACGTTGATCATGTTCGTCAATTATGATACTTTAATGTGGCCTGTGTTTGGAGAAGACACATAGGGAATATTTACAATCAGGCTTTTAAAAAAGATTTCACATCTGGAAGCGTGAGACAGTGGCCCATCTGCTTCTGTTCTGCCATATTGCTGTTGTCTATTTTCGTTCAATACATTACGCTCTGGGTCTCCGTAAATGTGTTCATTATTGCACAATCGCAGGCAGCCCAGAATACCATTAATAAATGACTGCATCGCTTTGAGCGCTTTCTCGAGTCAGAAAACAATGACTGACAGATCCGATCTCCAAGGTTGACAGAGTTGGCTTCAAGGTTTCGAAATAATGAAATGAAACTCCCCGAAGTATGACAATATATCTCACCCCCATAATAAGGTGGCGTCACGTGTAGTTGTTTAACTGATTGACAGGGCGTCTGAATGATTGTTTTTTCTTATAAATCAGTGTTGTGTTAATATGACATACTTTGACATGAAATTACAAAAATAGTTCAACAACTGTAAGGATGTAACTGCACATAAATAGAAACGATCAATGGACAATTGGAACATGTGCAGGGTAGAATAAAGACTTTCTGCTTCATTGTCTGTTAATTCATATCAAACTATTGAAATCATATTCATCACATACTCAGCCGAAGTCATCGCTCTCACGACATTATTAATAGGCTACCTAAGCTCATATTGATAGCCGGTAGATGATCGCGCTTTTACGCATAACTTTACCCAAAGCCAGAACTGGACTCAACATTTTTAGTCTTACACTTTAACTCCCGAGACACACGGAGCGCCTTTCTTACATTGAACATAACGTCGATAATCATCAAGTTATGTCAATATCGCCAGTATAAAATATAGATTGATTCATATTATGAGGCAAAACAAGGCGCGTAGTATTGCGCCTTCGTGACGCACACTTACAGCGGTGGTTGCGACGCTTCCCCTTGTACATGCTCATCCTGTAGCGGTCCAGCTTGGCGCTTTAAATCTCTCCAACAGACACAGAAACGGACTCAACGTCAGGCTATCGCAGGACGGGACAGTAGTAGCGTAGACGTAGACTGATGGGCGCTGGATCAACCGACCCCTTCTTCTTCAGTCAGAGGAGGAGAAGAGGAGAACTGAACTGGAGTCTCTCTCTTAAGGGAGGACCGAACCAAAAGCACACCGAGAGGGGTGCAGAGCAAGCTCTCCGGAATATATAGTGGCACGGTGGAATAATTACGCACAGTGTAACAGCATGGCAATAGATTGGTATACTTTGCCAAGGAGTATGGATTTGAGTTGTTGCAGTAACATTCTCAGTACTTCTTAATTACAATCAAGAATAGATAAACCAAGCATATAGTCTATCATTGTTTAAAAAAAAAAATAGGGGGGGGGGGTGGAAAGGCAGTTACATTTAGCCTATATGTGGACAAATATGTGCTTTTATTAAATATATTTATATTTTTGAAGAAACGTGAAAAAAGTCACGTAATGTAACGAAACGACTGATAAGAGGAAATTTAAATGTATTTGTGAATGAAGCAGCCCATCTGAGGAGAAAGGACCACAACGTTTCTGTGTACAGCAGTGACCCCTGCCGTGCGTAATGGGTTACTACAAAAGTCGACCAAATCGACTAGGTATTCTATAGGCCTACTTATGCAGTAAACGGGCATCTGTGCCACGTTTCTCCCAGGTTTCTTCCTCTTAAGTTCAGGCATGCCTATATGAGGAAGAGGCTGTGATGACTTACTGGCACATGAGTTATGCTCAGTTCAACTTAAGGACAACCCTTTCACCATTAGAGCTTGTAGACAACTTTATTCTCACTACTTGAAAGCTGTGTCGGTCAGTCAGTTTGTTTGTGTTGTTGCTTGGACACTCACACATTGTTCTGTACATTTAAACCTTCACCAATACACAATGTGAGCGAGAAAAATACTAGGCCTATTTCAGTCAATCCAACCCATCTTATTGTTTTTCTCTCCGAACATAGCATTAGCCGTGGGTGCGGATACAGCGGCACATTCTGTCCTATCCATTAAAGAGCCGCATCAGCGTAATGACTTCTGCCATTAGCGCTTACAATTATTCCTCTGGCCCGTCGGTCTGTGAAGGCTAATGCATTTCAGAGTGACCTGTCAATCACCAGCA
>NC_140281.1:16035851-16063351 GCF_964030765.1 Micromesistius poutassou | reverse complement strand
CACAATACACACGACATTGTATATGTACATAATAATAGAATAAGGCCTTCAGCTTTTCTTTGGGTTTTCTGAGAGAAATTGGCTTAAAGACACCATACATGATCCATGTGAAATCCTATTACACCAGCTGGCACACAGCCTACCGTCTCTGTAAAGCCCTGACAAAGACTTCTGCAGACATAACCTTTGCAACAACAACACGTTAAGTCAAAGAGACGTTTCAAACAATGCCACATGTCCATAGGATTTTCACGACTCGCATTTGCACCCATGCTACGAATCGCTGCAGGTCATGAGGAGTGTAGTAACCGCAGTTGGACACAGGAGGGCGCTGAAATACCGTAGTAGGATGGATGTTGGCGTCTCTTATTCTTAGCCAAACATTGCAAACCGGGTTATGGTTAGACGATTCCACTGCCTGTTCGTTTCTAACAGGTGCCCATCACAACAAGAGACTGAAATCTCATGTGACAGACACACGTACACGGCTCCGAGTAATAATGACAGCCCATCTCTTCTGGTTAGACGGGGAGCGCAAATACAGACACACTTCATTAATAATTCTGTCACACAGGACGTCACGCAAACTCCCTCTAAAACACAACCGGGCCTCGGATGGTCCACAGACTGAGGCTGTTCGATATATCAAACACTGCTCTAATTACAAATGTAAAAGTAATTACAATCGATGTGCAGTTGACTGGTCAAATCATCTGATCGTAAATAAGGTTCCTTCTCTTCGTTGTTAAAAGTGTCATTACCAAAACCAGAGGTGATTCCTATGCCCTATTGTGCCAAGCTAAAACATGGGTTTGCTGAATCCATGAATAGATATCTCAACGTATTTGTAGTTTAACTGTAGTTCTAGAGGAAATACTCCACAGCGTATATGAATGTACCCTCATGAATTGCAAAAGTTTTAAACTCAAAGTTTGCCTCGCTTTCAAGTCAAAATTCTTTCCATAAGCAAATCCATTTGAGTGTTTTTCAGATAAAGATTACATTTTCTGCACAGAAACTTTGTGGGCCTGGAAACCTTTCGGGATTAGCCGACGTAAGCTGAACTTCAGATTTCGTATTCTCTTCGTATATACATGTTAATAGGTTGGCTGTGAACTAACTAGATGTATGAATCTGTCTCCCCCCTACATTTCAAATACTAATGACTGGAGGGAAAATTAGGTGGACATGCTTTTTTTCGTTCTGACAGATTGTTTCAATTGAGGTCATGTCAGGTTATACCTCTATAGAGTTAGACACAAATATAAATCTCACTTTATTATTTGTTGAGGTTGAGAAACTTTCTGGTTGTACAGACAGCAAGGAAACGTGCTATCTGTACACCGGTTTGGCCAACACGATTTATTACTCTGTCAGTGTCATTTCTGTACTAAGCGAAGACTGAATGAGTCTTTACCTGCACATTAAATGATTGTGTCTCTCATTGTTACACAATAGCCCTCAGTGCACCATGCAGGCTTGCAGCTCGCAAAAATGTGGATACAATTGCCTGCACATTGTTTCATACCTTCAAATGCAGTAGGTGTGGCGCCATGGCAGGAAACCGTTCGGCTGCGCCCTGATCCGACAGAAAATAGCTACTACTGATTGCCGAGCTATTGATTGTTTAGTTCACGCCGCGCTAACTATGAAGAAAGAAGAAAGAGAAGAAAGAGAGCTAAGAAACAGCAGTCCAGTACTGGACTGGGAATTAAAACATATAACTCAGGCTTGTGTTTATACGTTTGATAACAAGACTCCTGATAATATTTGAGATGTCTTCATGGAATTGATGCATCTCTTTAAATAAAAATTGCTAAACTGCTGCAGGAAAGGAATAGGAATTTTTCTTGATCGTAAACAGAGCCTCATAAAAGTGTCCGGGGTCTGAAACGGTGCCGGTAGCATTAGCATGCTAACACCGCAGCGTCACGGCAGGGCTGCTGGTGGAGGTGTGTGTGTGTGTGTGTGTTTGTTTGTGGCGGGGGGTTGTTGGGGACAATTAAAAGGGTAGTTAACCCTTGTGTGACCTTTACTAGATAATGGACACCTGGGGTGAGCTCCGTCCCCCAGATATGAGTCAGCCACGCAAGTCTGCGCTAACAACTGGATGTCCTGATTCACATCTGCACCCTCCCTTCCTCCCCCCTTATCACCCCTCCTCCCTTCACGCCCAAGCTTGATTATGTTGGCCACGTGAGTGGGCAGATACAAATACATGGGGGAGAGGTGTATAGAGACAGAGAGAGGTGAAGAGAGAGAGATAATGAAAATTAGGCCGGGAGGACAAGACAATTAATGAGAGAGGGAGAGAGAGGGATAGAGAAAGACAATGAATTATTGATGGAGGGGGAGAGGTAATGAATGACAGACATAAAGACAGAGTGTGAGAGAGAGGCATGATAATGAATGAGAGACAACAAGCGATAGGGGGAGAGAGAGATTTAATGATGGTGAGAGGATGAATGATGGACATAGAGAGACAGAGAGAGAGAGAGAGAGAGAGAGAGAGAGAGAGAGAGAGAGAGAGAGAGAGAGAGAGAGAGAGAGAGAGAGAGAGAGAGAGAGAGAGAGAGAGAGAGAGACTTATGTCAAGGGAGGCAGGGATGGATGGAGAGAAGTGAGAGGAGGAGACGGATAATGAGACGGAGAACGTAACGGGACTAATAACAAACAGAGGGAGATAATTAATGATGGACCGTAGAGAGAGAGAGAGAGAGAGAGAGAGAGAGAGAGAGAGAGAGAGAGAGAGAGAGGTAGGAAATAGCGAAAGTGCAGGAGAGAGAGAGAGGAAGTTAATTCATCGGACGGTAGGGAAAGAGCGGAGGGGTGAGAGAGGTGTGAAGAAGAGAGAGCGAGATGATGAAATGATAGAGACAAAGTAAACAATAGATTGCTTTTGGAACCCTGGGCCTTCAGGGTTACAGTTAATGTTATTCAGCTTTCAGTGGAAAGAGAGAGGGGGAGAGAGGGAGGGAGAGAGAGAGAGAGAGAGAGAGAGAGAGAGAGAGAGAGAATCAGAGAGAGAGACACAGAGACACAGAAGCAGATAGATAAAGAGAGGGCAAAGACAGAGAGGGAGATAATAAGAAGGGGGTGAGATAAAGGGAGAGACATAGAGCGAGAGAGAGGGTGGCTGTTCCCCACAAGTCCTACGTTTTTCACTGAGAAAGGAGAGCGACAGAGACATATACATATATATAGAGAGAGAGGGAGCGGAGGAAGAGACAAAGGACGATATATCTGCACATATAATAGATAAAGAGAGAAAGGGAGAGAGAGAGCGGTGGACAAACACTGTGATGATGATGATCGTATGAACAGGAGGAGAGAGTAATTACCGCTGCAAGTGTAGCACTAGAGTTTAAATCCCATTCTTCTTGAGAACATGGACGCTCTGCCTCCGTGCGGAGCGGTTGATCTCCCTCTCCCTGGGGTGTTTGGCCTCTGAGCAGCAGAGCCAATGCGCCACACACAACGCCCGGTAACCAATGGGAACGCATTGAGTTGTTACATCATAAATGGAAGCGGAATGTTACATCACACATCCTGCCTCATTTTCTTGGTTTCGGAATGAAAAATAACCCGAAAAAAACCTGAGTTTGTTTTTCGATTTTGGAATATAAGCGGGGATAATATTCGAAACAACTCACGATAAGCGTATTTGTCTTTTTTTTTTGTCTAACCCCACCGGGAATCTCTGCCTGCTGCCAAGTACACAACCCCTTCCATTAGTGGAGTCAGTGCTGGAAATATTTGGTCGCTTTAAACTTTAAAAATGTAAAAAAATGCAGAAATGCAGGACTGCCTGTCATAGGGGCACCAGAGGGCTGAGGATGGGATTCAGTATCATGGATGGTTGTCTAATGCGTCAGTGGTTTCTAAACTGTGTTGGCCCATGACCCTATTTTAAGCTTGTCGGAAGATTCTTACTATCCCACTTCAACTTTTGTGCTTCTTCCTTTTTCTAAAAATAGATGGAGCTTCTTAAAATTATTATGTCAGTGATTTAACATGCTTGTACCAACAACACTAACAGACAGTGATTAACTAATTGACCATTGATTTCCGAATACGGTATGGTATGGTCATAACCGGGCACCTTGTGCATTAATCTTTAAATATATGTATTCATGTAGCTACCTATATATATTCATAATCCATATAAGCTTTTTTCTGAAGTTCATCATCAAATATCTGTGGCTTGTAAATCAATCATCTCCCACTACCAAATCTGCATATCAGGCGATTCTGCATCAGGTCTAATATAGGGGTGTGTCTCCACACCTTTGGTGAGGTCACAAAGCTAAATAGTAAGAAAAGTTCTATCTGTGATGTCACAAAGCAAGATCTTTCGAACAATTAATTTGTGAGGTCCCAAAGCAAGATCATTACAACAATGCCTTTTTGTGCAGTCACAAGCAAGATAGACTGGGGCTTTTTGTGAGGTCACACAAGACCACCAGAACTGGTGTTTTTTCACGTCACATATTAACACAATCACACCTGCATATCGGTCAGTCTAGCAGTGTGAGAAAGTGAAACCCTTCTCACTTGTAGCCAGAGGACCGGTGTATTGTGTTATTGGCACTTCCGTGGCAGTAGGGGGCAGTAGGGGTGCCGGATGCAGCCTTGGCCAGGGAATGTTCCCCATGGTAAATGGTATGCCCTAACTGGCCTTGATTGGTCCAGCTGAGACTAATTAGTGAGCCTACTTAACGGTTAACTTAAACTTAACTTAAAGTGTCAATTTGTGTTGGGGACTTTAAAGAGGAAAGGTAAGACTGGCTTGATGTGAGGCCAGTCCTTGCACAGAACTTGTCTGTTATGCTAAATTATGCCATGGCTTGGCTAGCAAATTGCTAACAGTTTTTCCTTCTTGAACAATTCATTTATAGTTTGTAACCAAGGGATTTTGTTTTGTTTATTTATGGTTCGGTCTTTAATTTGGGAAGTGAATAAAACTTTTTTTTTTGGAATTGCCCTTGTGTTTTTGTCTCATTCACTCTCCAGTCCAGTTGCCCACATCCAGAAGTGGAACGAGTCAAAGGGCTCATCTTCACAAGCAGCCTGCCAATCTCTGACACATCATGAGAACACGAGCACAGAAAAACACACACACACACACACACACGCGAGAACACACACACACACACACACACACACACACACACACACACACACACACACACACACACACACACACACACACACACACACACACACACACACACACACAGCAGGGGTGAGCGGTTAATGTGCGCTGGGAGACTAATCTGAGGCGCAGGCTCATTACCTCTGGCTCAAACCTCCCGGACAGCCGCCAGCAGAACCTTCTAGACTTCCCTCTGGACCTAATGGAGCGGCCCTGTAGATCTGTCTCAACATCACTGCACCAGTCATCAATACATAGAGGCCTTTACACATTTATTCATCATATGCGATACATATAATATAATATCATTCTGCCGGTTGAAATATTTCTACATCCTTCAATTCAAAGGAATGTGTTAATGGGTAGTGTGTGTGTGTGTGTGTGTGTGTGTGTGTGTGTGTGTGTGCGTGTGTCAGTGTGTGTGCGTGTGTCAGTGTGTGTGTATGTGTATATCTAAAAATAAAATCACCTGTTCTCATTCTCTTCTCTCTCTCCCTCTCCCTCTCGCTCCCTCTCTCTCTCTCTCTCTCTCTCTCTCTCTCTCTCTCTCTCTCTCTCTCATGAAATATTAATGAACATCTGAATCTGTACAGCTTAGTAAGGCTGTTGTGTTACCATAAGCTGTCGAGAGAGAGAGAGAGAGAGAGCGAGAGAGAGAGAGAGAGAGAGAGAGAGAGAGAGAGAGAGAGTGATCAATCTACTCTTTATGAACATTACAACATACATGTCATGTGATTATCACATCAGGTGTGTAGACTAATCTCCGAACAGGAGAGAACGATTCCCTGAGGATGCACAGCAAACGCTCACATAAAAGCAGACCTATTCACACCAACACAAAAACACACACACACACACACACACACACACACACACACACAGGAATGTGTATGAAGGATTACCATCTTACAAAAAAAAAACTTTTAATCACAGTTCGCCAGATGTAACCGTTCATGAAAGTGTTGCTTTGTGTTAATATTTAAATGATGCACCACTAACTATGCACCACTAACTATGCATTCTCTCATTTCACGGAGTGAACGGCAGCTTCATAATGGTTGTTTTAGGAAAACTGATTCTCAGCATAACTTGTGTACAATACAATATGATACAATACAATAGAGCAAAACAGAACATAACAGAATATAATAGACAGACAATGAAAGACAATGGAGTGCAGAATAGAGAAGAGCAGAATAGACTTGAAAAGCATGGAGTGGAGAAAAGCAGAATACAGTTCAATAGAATAGTATAGATTGGAAATATGTGAAGTGAGTTTGCTAACAGTAGCATGTGCTTTACCTCAGTGTGTGTGTGTGTGTGTGTGTGTGTGTGTGTGTGTGTGCGTGTGTGTGTGTGTGTTGGTGTGCACGCTGCCCCTGGTCAGTGTGTGTGTTGGTGTGCACGCTGCTCCTAGTCAGTGTTTGTGGGTGTAAATGCTCCTCCTGGTTAGTGTGTGTGTGTGTGTGTGTGTGTGTGTGTGTGTGTGTGTGTGTGTGGGTGTGCGCTCTGCTCCGGGTCAGTGTGTGTGGGTGTGCGAGGTGGGTTAGGTCAGTGTGTGTTGGCATGCTTGCTGCTCTGTGTCTGGTCTGGTGTGATTAATGAGAGAGCAGACAGACGAGCAGGGTGCATTCTAATCACCACCAAGGACGAGAGACACCAGCTAAGATTAGGAGAGAGAGAGAGAGAGAGAGAGAGACTCATGTCAAGGGAGGGAGGGATGGATGTGGAGAGAAGTGAGAGGGGGAGACGGATAATGAGACAGAGAAGGTGAAGTTGAAGAAATGAAGGAGGGAGAGAGAGGTTATATTTGGCAGACAGGAGGTTGTCTTACACTTTATTTAAATCCTCTTTTCAGCAGGTTTTATTCCTGACGCCTCCTCTCTCTCTCCGACCAGACAGACGTGCTCTGGTTACACTGGAGCTGCGTGTGTTGGTGTGTGTGTGTTTGTGGTGGAGTACGGGTCTGTGTGTGTGTGTGTGTTTGTCTGTGTGGACTGTGTGTGGGTATGTGCGGAAGTATGTGTTTGTGTGTTTATGTGTGTGTTTTGCTTTGACTGTGTGTGTGTGTGTGTGTGTGTGTGTGTGTGTGTGTGTGTGTGTGTGTGTGTGTGTGTGTGTAAGTGTGTGGGTATGTTCGTCTGGGAATCTATGTGTGTGTGTGTGTGTGTGTCTATTTGAGTGTTTGTGTATCCGGTTGAGTGTGTGTGTGTGTGTGTGTGTGTGTGTGTGTGTGTGTGTGCATGGTATAGTGTGTTCTACTGTGTTTTTGTGTGTGTGTGTGTGTGGAATCTTTTATATCTCTGTATTATTATATTATAGGTACATATAGCAAAGGCGTTCGTGACCATACATACTGATAAACGCACACACACACACACACACACACACACACACACACACACACACACACACACACACACTGTGTCAGCCTCGGGTCCTGACCCGAAGAGAGCAGGACATGAAAGCAGAGGGGGGAAGGGGAGGGGGAGGTGAAGGAGAGGGGGGGGGTATGGGGTCCTGCCAAGATTCACTCCAGTGGATCAGGGATCATTGGCGGGGGGCCCGGCTCCACACTGCACTCCCTCCAGGGCCCCCTAGACCCCCCCCCGCCTTTACATCACCAGATCAGGAGGTCTCTGCTCCATTACAGGGGTTTCCAATCTCCGGGTTACGACCCCTAACTGGGCAGCACCCTCTCCTTCCGGAGCGCTCCGCTGGAAAGGCCACAGCCGACGTGTGTTCATCATGGCTCCTCGTTTGATGTTTAGTTTGTTTGAAGAACGAAAAGGGGAATAACCACAGCGCTTATTTTGAGACGGTAATGAGGAGGTTTTGCTTGTTTTACTGCACAAAATACCGCCTTACAAACAACAAACAAATGAACGTCGCTAATTTGTTCAACGACTCATTTATTTTTTAGGTCACACGTTCAGCCACTAATTTGTTTGTGGGGTCATTCATTCATTCCTTCATTCATCCATGTGTTCATTTGGTGGGCACATTTCACTGTGCAACTCAGTCTCAGAGGTGATGCCTCCAATCAAATCAAATCAAATAAATTGATAGAGCACGTTTAAAAAATGAATGGCAGTTGACCAAAGTGCTGTCCAATTAAGGACACCATGAACACAAAACACAAAAAACAGAGAGGAACAATGAAATGCAACTACTGTGTTCCAAGCAAAGGGGGAAAAAAAGGGTTTCAAGACGGGACTTAAAAACAGGCAAGGTGGGGGCCAGCTAGACAGTGGGGGCTTCAACTGCAAAGGCACGTTCCTCCCCGCGGCTTCAACCTCGATCTCCAGACCACTAAAAGCAACAGGTCAGCGATCCTGAGTGACCTTGATGGGACGCATGGTTGTAAAAGGTCAAAGAGATGGAGCTAGCCCATTTAACGCTTTGTAGGCAAACAATAAAACCTTAAAATCAATCATAGACGTACAGGGAGCCAGTGAAAGCAGGCCAATACGGGGGTGATGTGCTCTTCACTTGCATCTTCCTGTTACACGGCGGGCAGCAGCATTCTGGACCAAATGAGTGTGAGATGGGAGGCCTGGCTAGCACCAGTATGAAGGGAGCTACAGTAATGAAGTCAGGGTGAGATGGAAAGTATGTACATGTATAACCTTTCAAAATCATCAAGCGTTATGAAGGACTTGACCTTGGATAAGAGCCCAAGCTGGAAAAAGCTAGATTTGAGCCCTGATTTAATCTTTTTGTCCAATTTAAAATGAGGGTCCATTATCACAGCTTCCTCACAGTGGGTGTTGCATAATGGTTCCAGTGAACACAGGTCAAGCTGAGGGACATAACAGGCTATTGGGACCAAATATCAGGACTCCAGTTTTTCTCTCATTGAAGTTTAAACAATTTAATGCCGACCAAGCTTAGATGTCCTTTCAAAAGAGTTTGTGCATCATCCGCATAGCAGTGGAAAGAGATGCCATATTTTCCAAGAGTGGTCCCTAAGGGGAATAAATAAAAGGGAAAATAGGATGGGCTTGAGAATGGAACCCTGAGGGACTCCGCACGGGAGAGGCAGAGCAGAGGATACAGATTCACCCAGGCTGACAGAAAAACTTGTGTCGGACAAGTAAGACCTGAACCACTTCAGAGCAGTGCCTTTAATGCCAACACGATGCTCCAGGCGAAGAATGAGGACACTGTGGTATACTGTGTCGAATGCAGCGGTGAGATCTAAAAGCATGAGGATGGCAGAGTCCCCTGAGTTATTAACTAATAAAATATCAGTAACAAATTTTTAAAGTGCAGTGCAGAGTTCTGTGAAGAGTTTTAAACCCACTGGAACCCTCCAGAATGCTATGTATGTCTTACAAGGATTTCAGCTGTATAAGTAACATTTTGTTCAAATGTTTTAAATGAAACAGGAGTTAGAAAATGTGTCTAAAATTGGAGAGGTCTAAAGTTCCCAGATTGTTTTTTTTTTTTTTTATCAATAGTGGCATTACTGCATATTTAAAATGGGAACACCTGGAAGCAGTTGGCTATTCATAATTGTTTGGATGTTTGGTGCAGTAGTACCACAGATCCCTTAAAAAAAACGAGCAGGAGAATCATCTGCAAGACAAGCTGAAGGTTTCATATGACCAATCATCTCCTTTAAAAGAGAAAGAAATACAAGCTCAAACTGGTTAACCACAGCAAAGCAAGTGGCAGTCATGGAGGGGTCATAAGATGTGAGCTCTAATAATGCAAACTTGTCAACAAAGAAAAGAAGAGAAAAGAAAAGAACCCCAGTGAATATTATGGGATGGCAGAGGGATGGATGTTGGCATGCCTACCATATGCTGACTAGACACAATCTCAAGGCTTAGAGATACAGTAACCCCCCTCCCCCCACGCACGCAAGCACGCACACACACACACACACACACACACACACACACAAACACCCTGTATCATCTCTCTCTCCTTCCGAGTACACACTGTCTCTCCTACTCTGTATATGCTCTCTCTCATCCTCTCTGTAAATACTATCTCTCTCAGCATCTGTGTCTATAATCTCACTCTCTTTCTCGGTGTCAATAGTCTCTCTCTCTCTCTCGCGCGCGCTCCATTTGTGTTCATAGTCTCTCCCTCTCTTCCTGTGTTCATACACTCTCTCTCCCGCAATGTGCGTATTCTCTCTGTGGCTTTCTCTCTCTCTCTCTCTCTCTCTCTCTCTCTCTCTGCAACAATGTGTGTGTACTTCCTCTCTCACCATGCAGCCTCTGCTATAGTTTGTTTTGTGCCTCCTGTGCTGCGTGTGATTCATCATCCTGGCTCCTGAAATGACGATTGATTGCGACGCCTGCTCCTTTTAATCCTCTGAGGGGGCTGTGTCTGTGTGTGTCTGTGTGGCTGAGTTTGTGTCTTTGTGTGTATGTGTGTGCTTCTTTGTGTGTATGTGTGCGTCTGTGTATGTGTGTGTGTCTGTGTGTGTCAGTGTGTGCCTGTGTGTGTGTGTGTGTGTGTGTGTGTGTGTGTGTGTGTGTCTGTGTTGAGTGTGTGTGTATGCCCCTACCCCTATGGAATAACCTACCACTTCCGAACATCCGTTCTGCCACTGTTCAAAAAGCACCTCAAAACATACCTCTTCTCTTTGACCTACCCTCCTTAACCCTCCCTGCCCCCACCCCACCCCCCCGTTCCCACTCTTGTTAAGCGACCTTGGGTACCTTGAAAGGCGCTATATAAATTGAAGTTATTATTATTATTATATGTGTGTGTGTGTGTGTGTGTGTGTGTGTGTGTGTGTGTGTGTAAGGGGGGCTTCCTCTGAATCCTGGTGTTATTTCCCTGGTTGCTGTCCTGCTATGACGATGTGGCGTGTGGTTGGTGATCCATCACACACGAGCCCCTTGCCGTGCTCATTAACATCACAATTCAGACAGGAAGTGGAATGTTTCCAGACAGGAAGTGGAATATGACCAGACAGGAAGTAAAATGTGTCTGGACAGGAAGGAGTATAGAGTGAAAAAAGGAAGCCAATGTGTCCGTAAATGAAGTGTCCAGAGAGGAAGTTAAAGCAGACAGACAGGACGGAGTAGCACTGAAATAGGATGTGGAACAGAATCAGCCGTCTCAAACTCTTTCGCACCCTACAGCTGTAGTTAGCTCTCTCCCTCTTTTAAATCATTATATTCAAATCCTCTCTCCCTCTCTCTCTCTCTCTCTCTCTCTCTCTCTCTCTCTCTCTCGCTCTCTCTCTCTCTCTCTCTCTGGCCCTCCCTCCCTGTGACATTACTCGTGACACTCTCTCTCTCGACCATCAGCCTCTGCCAATCAGGTCACCCACCTCCTGGCGCCACCACCAAGGAAGAAGATTTGAGATTCAGTAATTCCCTCCGTACGCATCACAGTGCCGCCGGCAACGGCAACATCAAAGAACTCTATTTGATTATTATTACCAACTCATCAAGTATTCCTGGGGAAATAAATATATAAATGAAAGGGAAGATCTAATTCGAAATCTCCAGGTCTGAAGATTCTGCCACTGCAGAGCCGATGTTTCCGAGGCCTAGTGCATGCTGGGAGCACTCGGAGCAAAATTACTGTTCGTTTTTGTGGAAACCCGCTGTGGCCAATGAAGGGAAGAGCAGAGCACAACCGCCATCCCACGCAAACACCCCCACACACACCTACAAAAACACACATATGCACACAAACACACACACACACACACAAACATACACACACACACACACACACCGACACCGACACACACCAAATCACACACAGGTGCGCACTCATACACACCTGGAGAGGTATCTGTGGATTGGGGAGAACACACGTCCCCTCGGATGTCTTTGAGTGATGTGAATGCCACTGTTTGGCCGTCACCATGGATACACCAAATGACGTACAGGATGGAGAGAGAGAGACTAAAAGGAGGGTGTAAGGAAAGAGAGAGAGAGGTAGAGAGACAATTGAGTAGAGCACTCTAACCTTGTCCCAAACGCTCTAGGTTACATATTCGGTAGACTCTCTCGCCTGAGCCCAACAACCAATGAGAAGATGCCATGGCTTTAACCCGCCCCTCCCCCCCCCCATGACCAGAGTAGGATTCAACAGGAAGTCATATTGTAGTTTCATCCCCTCAGGGTGCCTCTTGTTACGCTAAGTTATGCAGCACTTCTGGATGAGTCTGGGATCCACTTGACCATAAACCCTGCGACATGTCCCCCCATGCACATGCAAATGCATGTCGATGAAGAGCATGTTGCTGAAGTTCATGTTGGTGAAATACATGTGGCTTAAGCACATAATAAAATGAGGAAAATACAGAGCAGGATAGTTTAGTAGTGGCTAGGCTGTTTTTTTTTTTTTTTTTCTGCTCCTCAGTGACGTGGGTCTGACTTCAGCACGAGTCACTGTGTATAAAAGCAGCTGACATAACAGGAACATAATAGAAACATGGTTGGGATTAGGATACACACCGTAAGAGTTCCTTTCGGTCTGCGACTTCGTACAACTCAGGTGGAGCCAGAGTTTTATAACAGTGTACCGAGAGATGACACAGAAGTCCGTGTTTGGCTCCTCACACAGAGAAGGTGACGCGGGGTGAATGCCGTTCCTCGTTTGTTCCGTCCGAGTGCACACAGGGCGAGTCCTGATAACTTGATTTCCGCAGACCTTCAAGGCCATTATGGTCTCAAAGGGCTTCACAGACCCTGAGTCGAGCCACGGCCACCTACTTACCCTAAGACCTCTGAAAGGACAAAGAGAAAACCCAGAGGGACGAAGACCAAAGGGATTTGTCCTTGAAGGGACGGGTAGGTGGTGCGCCCGGCACGCTGGGACCTGTGTAAAGGGCATTTTCCCTGCTCGCAGGCGGTGTCTGTTGGATCGTTTCCACCCCCTCTCGGAGCGAAACACAAAGAGAAAGGTCCGGTGGTGAGAGCGGGGTGAGGCTGTCCTTCATGTCAAATCAAGAATGTGTTTTCCAGCGGAAGGGAATCAGAGTCAAATTGTCAGCAATGTCGGGTTTGCTTGGAGTCTTAAATGATTAAGATGTTTTTGGATTGCGTATGACCTTTCAAATCATTGCTGCCGCATGCAGGCATGAATTGGGCAGAAAAGCAAACAAAGAAATAAAGGGAATGAAAACGAACAACAAATCGAATAGTTTAGAGATTCACCTCTGCAAAATGAATATTAATTAAAGAATGAAATCACATAGTAGAGGGAATTTATATTTGTGTATATAACAAAGTTATACACTAAAAAATGTTGCAACAAACGCTGAACATTTCCAGTTGGCCCTTGCGAAAATATTGCGAGAATATTTCACATCACATGAAGCACCAAACATGTATTTTGAATTCCTAAGACGCCACGTGATAAAACCCTCATCAAAGTCCCAACTATCGGCCCATTTTTCTCCTAAGTTCGCCTATTCGCTCTCTGAAATGACAAATGGTAAAAAAAGTGTGGTGTGTTTGAATAAAACTCCCCTGGCCGCAATCTGCATTATTACACATTCATGAACCTTCTGTTCTGCTTAGCAAATCTCCAAAACAACTATCTCGTCTCTTCTTCTCCGTCTTTGAGGTGACGGCATTTTTCAAAGCCTCTTATTAAAGTCCCCCTCAAAAAACGGTTTCCTTTCTTTATTAAAAGCTATGACCTCGAGAGGATTGACAATTTGGGCTCGGTCATGCACTGGTATCGTTACAATAACCGTCAAGGCTTTTCCCATTCTGGGTTCCGTGATGGCTCGTGATTGTCCGTCTCGATACCGGCCTAAATCGTGTCTTCTACAGACAGAACCGTGTCAACCTTACCGACGTGAATCCTTTTGAAAGTGACCGGTGTGGACCGCTCGGGTGGCTAGCATGCTACTGCGCTACTTTAGTCCAAGCTAATTGGTCGAAGCCGTGTGCTTTTACCCTGCCAGTGCGGAAACCATGTAAGCAATACGCTTGCTAAGTGCTGTTCCTCCTCTCTTGTTTAACCAACTTTCCCGTCTCTCTTCCCTCTCCTGTTCTTAAAGTCCGCTGAGCCCGCATTTCACTGTCTCGTAACTCGTCTTGCACAACTCTAGTGAGTTGTTAAACATTATTTACAGAAACAGTAATGAATAAATGGAAAGAAAACACAAATGAGTCGACCTCACCACAGAACAAGTTGGGGAAGCGGAGTGTGGAAATCTCGCAGTGTACATAATAATAATAATGGTGTTGTGCTACTTCAGTGCGGCAGTGGCGTCGAGGACTTTGACATACTTTCATGGGAGCTGGAGTGGCTCTCTGGTACATGCTGGAATCAAGCTTCGCTCGTGCTCGGCGCGGGTTGTGTTAATGGATTCCGCTGGGAATTTCTTTCTTCCCCCCCCTCTCCCTCCAAACAGCGGGATGACAACAGCACACACGCTCCAGCGTTTAAAAGCTGAGGGAGAGGAGATGTAGGATGCCCACAGCACTACAGGTCCCCATGAGGGACAAATCAATTTCTCTTGAAAAGAATTGCCTTCTTCCAGCTACTTCCATCCCCTTAACCCCCATCCTATGAGACAGATGTAATGCACGTTATTGCGGGCATGTAGCAAACGCACACACAGCACACATAAATAAAGATACACGCACACATACACGCACATACACACACAGACACTCACACACACATACAGTTAAAAATACACACATACACACACACACAAACATATACACATATACACATACACACAGATGCACATAGCCACTCAAATAAAGATGCACACACACACACACACACACACACACACACACACTTACACACAGATGCACACAAAAAAATAAACGTGCAAATACTTTGCAGGCATGTAGCAAACATACACACACACACACACACACACACACACACACACACACATACTTACATACACAGACAAAAACAGATAAACATACAAACACACACACATGCACACATACACACACACACACACACACACACACACACACACACAAACACAGATAAAAATACAAACACACATACACACACACCCTCGCACTGTCCTTCTACCATCAAATCAGATTTAATTTACATTCTTTACAAGGTCAACCTATTGTGACCAAACACCACCACACAAACACTTCCCCACACATTCACACTTTCACTCCCACACAAACACAGACACACACACACACTTCCACTCCCCCCCCCCCCTCCTCCCCACACACACACACACACACGCACACACAAGCACACACTTCCAAGCAGTGTGCGAAATACCCTTCAATATTCGGGGGGGTCCCCATCTCCCGATTGTTGTGCAATATCGATCTAAATTTTTCTTATGCAGTAGGCCTATAGCATACTTAGTCAAGGCGCAGTCAAAGTACTTTGTGGGCGGTTCTATGGCGCTGTTGCTATTATGACGGCGAGATAAATGAGCTTTGCGCCCGGCGCAAATCTAAAATGGGTTGGGCTGAAACCCGTAGGTGTGTTTTGGGCGTAACATGCAATAAACCATTGAGAGTGGCATCTCCCATCCCCTTTAAGAGCCAGCGCATTTTGACTTAACGAGTTGATTTTTGACAGCGCGTTTGCAGTCTCCGCTGAGACAGATGCATGACCACATGCAGTGTTTTCCACACATAGGCCAATGTGTGGCGCGGCGCCACATATTGAACAACGAGCGCCACAAATTGATTCCGCTTTTCTTATTTATTTTTACTTGAACGCGTTTTTAAAATGTAACTCCGCCAGCCCGTAATCGCGCCCCCGTAATGCTGCCAGTCCGACATGTTCCCATTCCGACAGTCCTGTGCGCGTATGCAAATTAGCCATGTGCGCCAAACAGAAGAAGGGCCCTATCTTGCGCCCGGCGCAATTGACTCAACACCGACGCATGTGTCGTTGCTAGTTTGCACCCGGCGCAAAGCTGATTTTCCCCCGCAGCAACCAGGCACCACTACACTTGCATGTTAAATATTATGATGTCAAAGATTATGCATACGTGTGAAACTGCATAGAAATAGCGTGTGGATTGTGGAAACATTTTTTTTTCCATAGGGCTGCATGAATGAACATGAATGAAGTATAGTAAGCTATGCCATGCGTTAAAAATAATAATAATAACAATAATATTTCGAGAAAGTATATTCCAGGCTTCCAAAACAAAATCTAGTTTTAGGGTAAAATAAATGATTGGTTAAATGATTTGGGAAAGAACAGCTGATATATTGTAGGCCTACTTTTAAATCAATGCATCTGCAAACACCGTACAGCAAACACGTATGTTCTTGACAAAGACATCGTGTACAAGCCCATTACTTTTAGGATTGATGAGTATTTGATCGTGAGAAAACATAGTTTTACCGCGAGTGAGTGTTTAAAATAATGAATGAATGCGGGTGATGCTTGGTGCGCGTGTGTTTGCACGCCCATCTGTCTAAACACACGCAAATTAAACACGTAAGTGTATGAGAAGGACATCGAGTCAGTCGACCTGCGATAAGCAGCTGATTCTGAACGAACTCGTCTTCGAGATGGACGTGTTCTAACGCATTTTTAATCAATGAAATGTTAACACAACAGTATATTGCCAGTGATAAACTTTGATTTTGCTTTCGCTTGTTAGCCATTGTTATTGACGGCCTACGTCATTGCTCTGGGCTCTCGCACATGGCTAATTTGCATACGCGCAGGCGCAGGACTGGTTCAGCTTAATGTTAAACAAATTATTATTATTAACATTTTTGAATTATAAATACTTGACATGGTGATCTCTTAAACACATCATTAGTGACAATAAAATTATTATATCATTTTTTTTAATTTTTTTTTTTACAAGATTGAGACCCCCCCCAGGTTTTTCTTTTGAGTCTTTCAGGGGGTCTCAAGGGGTTAATCGGGGGGGTCCGACCCCCCCAAACCCCCCCGTATTTCGCACTATGCTTCCAAGGCTTCGGGCGGTGGTGAACAAGCAGTAAACCCATCAAAGCGCGACTCACCGAGAGGCTGCCCTGCGATGACGCGTGTGTTCTCGCCAGCCACAGCGGCGCGGGCGTTGCGCTCGCTGATGTACTGCACAAAGGCGTAGCCCTTGTGCACTGAGCAGCCCACGATCTTGCCGTACTTGGCGAAGATGACCTCAATGTCGGTCTTCTTGACGAGGGCGGTGTTGAGGTTGCCGATGAAGACGCGGGAGTTCAGCGAGCGCGGGTCATTCTTGTTGGTCACGTTGCTGGTCTGAGTCTTGCCCGTCATTCTCCTCCTCTGGTCGCCCTCCTGGGACACAGACAGGAAGGGGGGTGGGGGGAGGGGGAGGGGGGGAGGGTGGTGGAGTGTGAGGGGAGTGGGGGGGGGGGGGGGAGAGTGGGGGGGGGTGATGGGGAGGAGGATTGGGGTGATAATGGGAGGTGAGGGCGGTAGGGGAGATAGAGGTGAGGAGGAGGGAATTGATGGGAGGAAAGGTGGGGGTTTTAGGGTCGATGGAGGTGAGGTGGAGGGAGTCGAGGTGAGGCAAGCAGGGTGGAGAGGAGGGGAGAGAGAGGTGATGGGGTAGAAGGGGAGGCGGTGGGGAGTGGAGAGGATGTGGACGGGGTGGAAGAGGGGGACGGAGTTGATGTATTTTTGGCAGGGTGGGGTTAAGGGTGGGTGTGGTGGAGGGAAGTTGGTGTGGACAGGAGGAAAGGAGGGGTGGTGGTGGTTGAGATGGAAAGTGGGGGGGGTGAGGAGGAGGAGGGAAGAAGTGGGGGGGAGTGGATGTGAGAGGAGTTGACGGGTGGGGTTGAAGAACAGTGGAGCGGAGGGAATGAGGGTGAGGGCGAGGGTGGAGGATGTGGTAGAGCGTAATTCGTGGGGGGTGGGGGTGCGAGGAGAGACGGGTGAGGTGGGGGGGGGTGGGGGGGTTGAAAGGTGGAGGGTACGACAGACTTTAGAGTCTTTGGTCAGAGCAACGCCAACAGATTCTTACCCTGTGGACAAGAGCATTGTTATCAGTGTTAAAAGACTTTGAAGTCTGGTCATAATCATCACTCTACGTTTTATTTTCTCTACATGGACACGTTAGATTGTCACAAATTAAATATGCGGAACACATTTGTACCCTGTCCTCATAATTGGCCTTCGCTGGCACGGTTGAAATGCTGCCAAAACGTTGACCTCATCAAAATGTGCTTATACAAAGTGAAATATAAATGTTGTCCATCCGCATGGCCGAGTCTTCTGATGTTGCTCTTCTGCTGGTGGATAGACGCATCAGTGATCTGGAGTTCACCAGGGAGAGAATATCCAAGTTTTGAGAAGGATAACCAGTCCACCATGTTTCACATTATTTTTTAAGGGTTTTTCTTTGATGTTGTTTTG
The DNA here is from genome assembly GCF_964030765.1 of Micromesistius poutassou. Lineage (NCBI taxonomy): Eukaryota > Metazoa > Chordata > Actinopteri > Gadiformes > Gadidae > Micromesistius > Micromesistius poutassou. The sequence continues at coordinate 16,044,900 of NC_140281.1, read as the reverse complement.
CTTCTTCATTTAGTCCTACAGCCAGGCTATTTGTGTGCATTGTAAAACATTGAAACTGTTCTTTTAAATATATTTGAATAAAATGACAGAGATAGATGGACGGATCTATAGATAGATAGATCTGACCATTGGCCATATGCAGTATGCAGCCGACTATATCTGGTGGGAGATAACGTTGGGATGGAGCATGAATACCAATACACATCACTGGTGAGGACAACAGCTTGTTTGGACGTTTTTTGAAAGAGCAGTTTTTTTTAAATGGCTGGTTTAGAACCATTGTGTTACTTGTCCCATGGTCACATCCGTGATGACGTGACCATCAAAGTGAGATGTAAGAAGTCTTCTCCTCAAAGTGAGGCAAAACACTTCTGAACCTAACAACACTTTAACATGTGCCGAGAACCAACCGATTCATTGCGTCCTGACTGATTCTTCCTGCTTTGTGTCTTTAAGGTGTGATGTGATGAGGGGTAGGAGGAGGCAGGGGTGAAGATGTTACTGCCCCTGTTATTACATGTTGTATTATCGTCCCTGAGACACAGAGATAACCGCGGCTACCGCTGCCGTCCTCAGCATTGGTAAATAGGATTAGTAACCATGGTTACGGCCCAGGAGTACAAAGACACACAGCGACGCTCACTTTCGTAGATGGCACAGACACACACACAAATCCGCACACACACACACACACACACACACACAAATCTGCACACACACACACGCACACATCTATGCACATGTTTATATGTGCACACATGTTCATGGTGGGCTCATGAGGAGAAAAGCACGAACACACTCACAGTTGCACCTGCATTCAAGCCCTCCCACAAAGCCACTCACACTAATGTAGTGCTGTCACCTGAGGACGGATAAAAGGATGATCTCTGTCCACTTTTAGAACTCCTGTTTTTCCACCTCCTCTTCGTGGTCAGTGTTCAACGGCAATGAGAAGTGCGTAGTTGTACTGGGTTGTGTGAGGACACTGTGTGTGTCTGTGTGTGTATGTGTGTGTGTCTGTGTCTGTTTTGAATGTACGTGGGAGAATGAGTGTGAACAAACTGCTCCAAGCTGTGGCACGAAAGCCTCAATTGTGAGCAGCAAGCGTGCAGTGCACACACACACACACACACACAGATACACACATACATACATACACACAAAACCATACACACAGAAAAACACACATACACACACACACACACACACACACACACAGATACACACACACACACACACACACACACACACACACATACACAGACACACACACACACACACACACACACACATACACACACACACACACACACACACACACACACACACACACACACACACACACACACACACAAACACACATGATCACTTGCAAATTAGCTCCATAATGGCCATCTGAGGTAACTCTACCCCCCTCCCCCCCTCACACCCGGATTGATCCGAGCCGACAAGGCGGACATGATAGATCCCCACCCTTATGAAATGAATCGGGGGGGGGGGGGGTAACAGCCCTCCATCTCCTCCTCCTCTGTCTCTGTATTCACTCTACCCCCCCCCCCCCCCACCCCCCACCCCCCACCACCCCTCTCTTGTTCTTCCCTACACTTGTTTATTTCTATCATTCGCTTTCCTGCTGATCCTGCTGTTCGGAGCGGTGGTCGGTTAACCTCGGGCCGGCCATCACAGTGTGATGGCCACCGTGAATTACCTCCAGCTGAGTATGGATAGACCTGGGGAGACAGCAGGGAGGTGTCAGGGAGCTGCTGGTGTAACTTCCACTGTCAACCTGAGCACAATCTCAAACTTCAACTAAATTCCAAATTCCGTCCTTCCTGAGATCATCACACCTTTGTAAATGAGACTGCTCGTTCTTCTGCTTCTAACACCCGGTTTTGCTTTATTTGATTGTTATTAATTGATTATTAGGAATTCGGGGGGGTTTGTTTAAGTTATTCCAATGAAAGCAAACCCTTGTCGAACAGTTTGAGCCTCTCACAGATGAAAGTTGGACTAAAATCCTCAACGTTTGAATGGAATAGCCATACCGCTAAAGGTGTGTCACATCTGTCATTAGAACTGGCAGATTTCAGGAGATCTCTTGTTTGAAAACAAGCCTTTTGATTAAAACAGCCTTTTGGATTTTGTGTTAAAGGGTAGAGCTCTGGCATAATGTGTTTGCTCCACAGCTGACAGGCTTATAAAGGGAACTCATTTTGGTTTGATTACTTCCCCAGTCTTGTTTCAGAGCAGGGTTCTTTTATTTTAATCAAGAGATCTAAATTGATTTCGATTTTTTATTGCGTTCATTCGGTACAGGATAAAAGGTCCTCAAAATGGTTCCCGGTAAAAAGCAACCACGTTTGCTAAGCGACTACAATAAACACAACAATATTTTCTTTGTTTATGTTCAAGCCTTTAATCGCTATTTGCACAATGGCATATCTTAATGTCACAAATTGAGACTGACACTGTACACTAATGCACTGTACACTAATGTTTGTATGAAGTAAACATGTTTGTTGATAAAATTGTGACAATTATGATCTTGTTTTCACATGCACAGGAATGTTAAAATGTACCCTTACCCTACTTCAAATGAAATGTGTTATAATCAAATGTAATCTTTAGGATACTGGGTCTAAATGCAACCCTTAGACTACCGCATCATTTTCTTTCCCCAAAAAAAAGCGATTTTGTCATTTCGCCCAAACAACTTCCATCAACAAAAAAAAAGACGGTTCTATTGTAAAGCACATGTTTTAAACAAAACACGTTTGATGAAATAAGTCATATTTCCCAGACCACTCTCTTTGTCCCACACTATGTAAATGAAGAGGCTGTCCTTTCGCCAAAAAACAAACAAAACCCAGAACGATTGGTTCATGGGCACATTCCATTTCACCGACACGATTTCTCCGAGTGATCTCCAAGGAGCAGATGAAAGCGACTAAACCTATCCAATTTTTATTTGAAATCCACCCCCTCCATTTGTGGCAGCCACTGAGGCGGCCCAGTGGTAGCAGTGGGACCCGACCCAAACACGGCTGGCCGGTCTTTGAGTAGCGGAGCACTCAAAGGTTACGCTGAGGCTATTGTGTGAGCCGAAATGTCTGTGTGTGTGTGTGTGTATGTGTGTGTGTGTGTGTGTGGGGGGGGGGGGGGGGTCGACAGCCGTAACGCTAGCAACGCAACACAAGCTACTTGTCATGCTATGCTGTCGACTTAAGCTCCCGCTACCAACCTGACAACTTCTCAACAAACGACTCTGTGAGCCGGAGCGATGTGTCACATGTGAACTATGAGCCGTATGATCTTCCTTCATCCTTTATTCACCTGGCGGCCATCTTGTGCATTCAGGACTAGCATCTTCAGTGGCCTAGTCTGATGCCCATGGACTTTTCATGTTAAATTTGCTCGTGGCTATACAAGATGCTAGCCTGATAGTGCCTGGTGGGGATTGGACTAGCAGCATTCAACCCACACACCGCAATCACCACCACTCAGAGCTCTGAGATTGTACATAATTGTACATGTTTAAATAACAATGCACATATTCTTATCATCCAATAGGATTTTTTATCCAGTTACACTTGGCAGCGAAAGGTCTCAAGATTGTAAAAGGGAAATTGACATGTTGAAGTGGAAAGAAGTTACAAATGGTTTAGAGCAGTAGCATCAGCACGGCGACAACAATAGTATTCCAATAAGCGATATGATCACGTTTAGCAGGACCATTGCGGCAATCTTGATATTAAATAATTAACTTACTTCTACTTAATATTACCTCAATGAATTACATTAGCATACATGGCGAATATCATGTTATTGCGCGTTTGTGCATGTTCCTGTAACCAATAACAAACCAGACATTAGTTAAGAGTTAAACTGGTGATTTCATTTTGCCTGCCTCACATTTTAAGATGAGAGGAAATGTATATTATTATTAAATCTAAAAGTTCTTCATCGAGCACTGATGCTTAAAGAGAAGCCTGAGGTAGTATTTTAGGTAGTATTTGATCAAAAACAACTAGAAATACAGTCAATGACAAGGAAAATTAAGGAGCAGATAGGGGTTAGGGGCATCTTGCTCAAGGATGCATAAGTATGCATATATTGGGGTTCAAACCCAGAACCTTTGGGCTGGGAGCCAAATACCCTATCCAGCTCCCCAACATCCCATTCCAGGACTTACCTCTTTCTAGTCTAAGCTAAGCTCATTTCAGCAGAAAATTGGCTATTCTCTCAACCCCCCAGAGTTTCGGTCTGTCTGTCGTTTTTTTTTCTCCTTCCCTTTAGTGTTACTCCGCCTCCCAGAATGCATTGCTTAATGGAACACCTGCAGCCCTGACTCAATTAGCCACAGTGAAAATTAGAGACGTCTCTCACCAAAGACCTGCAGTGAAATGTAAAGAGAGAGAGAGAGAGCGAGAGAGAGAGAGCGAGAGAGAGAGAGAGCGAGAGAGAGAGGTGGGTGAGCGACTCCCGTGTGCATCCGAGCGTTCAAGATGCCCGACCGCTGCGCACAAGCGGAATCGTAATTGTCCAAGAGGAGTGGAGATGAGGATGTGGGAGGGGGGAGGGGCGGCGGAGGGGACGGGAAGGCAGGGTTTGACAACAACAGGTTTTTAATTGCTTTCTACGGCCGCGCGCTGTTGAATCGAAACACGGCCCCGAACACACAGGTCCACGCAGCGGAACAACGCCGCACAGCAAACATATCAATCCCGTCCTCACGTCCTGATTGGTGTCGATTTCCGGGGATGGCGGCAGCGGCGGTTCTGCATGTGAGATGTATCATCACCGCCACAGTGAGAGGGCCCACAGGGCTGGTGTTCGTTGATGCGAAGGCTTGCTGCCCGTGCAACGCGGCGCAGCTTCACTTCCTGCCGTTTTGTTTCCCGTCTACTTTAGGACGGTTAGCCTGGCAGGCAACATCTGTTCCGAGGGCGGATGTTACGGGGCCTAAACGGAGCCAGCGGCCGCAGCGCCGGTGAAGACGGGAGAATGAGGAGTGATGTATTATTCACAGGGAGGATCCGGGGCTAGGGCACAGAGTAGTGTGCTGTAAGACGCTCGCAGGAAAAAGGCACCGGTGTTTGTGTGTTGCTGAGACCGTCACTGTCCCTTTAAGTTTGGGCTGAAGTTGACTTTCCCTTTCGTTTTCAGTCCTCTCACGCGTGTGTGTGTCCCGAGGTCGCTATGGCTGCAGACCGACCAGAGTCGCTGCAAGTGCAATCCAGAGGCGTTGGGCGTCCATCCGTTAATACTAGATTCACAGGCACACGCGCACACACATGCACGCATACGCACACACACACACACACACACACGCACATGGGCACACACAACCACATATACGCACAAACACACACACACACACACATCCACAAACACACACAGACATACACATAGACACACACAAATGCACACACACACACACTTTTCAGCACCGAGGTGTCTCATCCCTGAGTATCAACCTCGGATGAATCCACGTCGCCCATAAATCAGCCCTGGAGCGATGTGCCGTGGTCCACCGCACAGGTACACAAACCAACCCTGCCTCTGGCACTGCATCAGCAAGAGCCATGGCCCCTCCCACACCTCACCTGGCTCCTCCCACACACCATATGGCCCCTCCCCCACTTCACTTGACTTGAGGCCATTCAAAATTATTTTTAGAATGGTAGTGCTGGGTGTCCGAGGATGGCAATAGAAACAGATAAAAGCTGAAACTATATAGAAGACCTAGACGCATGTAAAATCTATGCATGTCTGACTTGACAGTGCTCCAGCAGCCTGTATGGCAAAAAAAAAACACACACACACACACACACACACACACACACACACACACACACATCACAAAACAGTATGATCAAATGTAATTGTGTGTGGGTCTATTCACAACACACACAGCATGTAACGAGCAAAATCATTTGCAGTGGGGCTCAGTGTTTTCCGGGTCTGGCCCCTGGCCGAGGGGCCCCCCCAACGACCCTTGATCCCAGCCCTGGGATCAGGGGCCCGTCAGGGCGAGTTGTCCAGACCCCAACTCCGAATAGGTGACCAGCGTTCTTCTTCTGCTCTCATTAAAGGTGGCGTCATTAGCCCTATGAGTTATAGCTGCAGCTGGGACAGGTGTTTTAATGGGGACAAATTAGCATTTGTTAGCCCACACACTCTGCGGGAGAGTTAAAAACAAAGTCAGCAATTCATTAGGGTCACTAATCCACACTTTAAGAGATAATTAGTCGCTTCCATTTGCCGCGAACGCCAGGTTTGCGGGGTGCCGAGGGAACCAGCTGGTGTTGACTGCAGCGTCGCTGCAAACTAGATTTAATGGCGGGCAGGCGGGGTGGAAACATGCTCTGGTTTGCCTCCGTCTCGTCGAGAAGGCGCCATTTGATGTGATTCAGGTCTCGCCGCCTCGCTTGTCAAACGGACGGTTATTTTTAGGCCCTCCATGTCAAACCTCTTCAGTTTTGAGCCATGCGTGATTGTTTGGTTTGTTTTTTGTTTTTTCTCTTTTTCCTTTCAGGACCGGGAAGGGGCTTCAAAGGTCTTTCGCTGATTAAGTCAAGACTTCAATTGACTTCCAAATAAATAGGTTTGTTCGTGGCGGGGGGCTGGACGGAAATAGAGACGGACACCAGCGATAAACCAGCGATTTCTTCTGGATGGTTCCTGGTCGGTTATGTGCTGTTTGAAAACAGAAGGGTTTGACGGTATGGTGCTTTATTAATATGTCCTCATACTGGTCCGGTAGAGGAGGAGAGCAGCAGTGATATTGTAACCTCACTGTGAGTTCAACCGCTACTGTCAAAAGCTACTGTCTTTTATGAAGGGTGAGTTTTACCCTTCGCGCTATCTTTCTTATGAGGAAGTCAAGACCGCATAAAGATAGACGGTCGTCTACTATTTGCAGAGGCCTCAGTGCCTGAAGCTCATGCGGTCCGGTGCGACAAATGAATCTCAAAGGAATTGTTACTGTTGGAACATTGGAACACTGGAACATTCTCACAATTAGCAACGCGGCTATCGCTGTCACTGAAATGTTGAAGCGTTCGTTAGCTGAGTCAAGACGTTCCGCTGTTTTACTTGTTATTTAACGATAGTTAAAAAAAAAAGGGGGGGGATTTAGATTTGATGTTGTCTATCAAACCGAGAACAGCAATCAGAGATTATACACAGCACCCAGCGGGCTACCCAAACCAACAACAGACACACGTCGATATTCACGAGAGGGTTTTGATTACACAATCACCCGCATGATGCGCGCCTATGAATACACTTCACCGCCTTTATTTATGTTTTTTTTCTTCCGATGCTCATGAAGTCAACATTTTGCCTGACATCGCTGCCAAGAAAGACGCTCACTCACTCACTCACTCAGGTGCCTGAAACTACAAATACTAAAAAGCACTTTCAAAACAATAGCGCCGGTGTCTCTGTGACTAATCTTCAAAGAGGAGCTGAGCACTGAACCACTGGATCTGGTACCGCGTCTACCGAGAACACTGTTGTCATCTCCTTCACTGCAGTGATGGAGAGGGAGATAGAGAGAAATATATATATATATATATATATAGAGAGAGAGAGAGAGAGAGAGAGAGAGAGAGACCAAGAGAGAGTGAGTGAGAGTCAGAGATAAAGAGAGAGAGAGAGAGAGAGAGATAGAATAAGAGAGATAGATAGAGAGATAGAGAAAGAGAGACAGAGAGAGAGAGGTGAGAGAGAGAGAGAGAGAGAGAGAGAGAGAGAGAGCGAGAGAGAGTGAGAGAGAGAGAGAGAGAGAGAGAGAGAGAGAGAGAGAGAGAGAGAGAGAGTGAGAGAGAGACAGAGAGAGAGGATAGCTAATGGCTGGATGTTCGACTCCCAGCCAAAAGGTCCACTACCGAGTTGCAGTCGTCATTGAGTAAGATGCCCATGACCCCTCCCTGCTCCTCAGCAACATGCATCTGAAAGTTAATTTGGATCAAAGCGTCTGCTAAATGATTCTCGCGGACAGGCCACATTGGCACGCCATCACAGGGCAAAGCCTGGCAGTACAAAGAAGGCAATGGGATAATTTGATTTAACTGCTGCTACTGTGTGTGTGTGTGTGTGTCTGTTTGTGTGTGTGTGTGTGTGTGTGTGTGTGGGGGGGGTATATGTGTGTGTGTGTGTGTGTGCGAGTGTGTGTGCATGTGTGTGTTTGTGTGTGTGCATATGAGTGTGCGTGTTTTTTGTGTGTGTCTGTGTGCGAGTGTGTGTGCATGTGTGTGCGAGTGCATGTTTGTGTGCATGCGTGTGAGAGTGTGCATGATTGTTGTTGACCTTGGCCACAATGGCTGCATTTGAAATATTGTGTTTCCCCATGACGGACACCGCTGCAACATCGCCATGCTTACATTTTTTCCAACCGTATTTAAAACTAATTATGTTTTTTAATTGGCCGTGTGTTGTGTCTCTGCTGAGCTTTATCGAGGTCGGAGGGAGGGGAGGGGGGAGGGGTGGGGGGGAGAAGGTGTGGGTTTGTCCCTGCAGTGCGGATGCAGTTCAAAGCCGAACCTCATATACACGAAGGTGTGCAAGCATCACTGTCTGCTTGCGAGAGACACTGCCTTCCCCATTTGAAAGAACAAGGCCAACACACCATTCCCCTTGTTGTCTGCTGTGGTAGCCAGCCGTGGAATGGCCCAAAGCGACAATGTTCTTTTTCCAAAATATTGTGTGTCCAGCGAACAGCAGGGCGAGACGAACAGCTTACTTTCAGCAGTAAATAGTTCTGTTGTTTATCCAGAAAGAGCCCAGCAGAAGCGATGACAGAGCTACGCCAGCAGGAATCCATGCGTAGGATCAATGTGATCGTGCTATGGTTTCCCTGATGAATATCACCAAACGTTTCACATCAAGGTTTGTGGAAATAAGGGAGGACAGGGGATGACACCAAACTAGTGGTGAACAGTATGGGCTGGGTTTGAAACCCTAATGACCATGGCCATCTACCTGTAGGCATCCCTGGGTAGGATGCCCTCACCCGCTGACTCGGACAGATCTATGAGAAATC
>NC_140281.1:16020851-16030851 GCF_964030765.1 Micromesistius poutassou | reverse complement strand
ACATGTGGGTGGGTCTACCAGCCAGCTGCATGATGGATGGCTCAGCCTACCAATCGCTACAGTCCACTGCGTGGGCCCAGGCTGTGATTCGCTGGGGGGATGCGTGGGATTTACCCCTTTCTGGTCCATATACCCCTGCCTCTGCTGAATTATTTTCATCCCCCGATGGGGACAAAATTTATCCACAACTCAGAGTGATCAATGCTACTTCTCTGGTAGACGCATAAAATGCTTAAAATGGAAGCAGTGTGAACTAAGTAAAGCACTGTAACGTGAACAGTGTATTGTGCAATAGAACAATAAAAGCCGATACGGACCACCCACTCTCAGCACTCACATTCGTGAGACAATAGATCATTTTGAGATTATTTTCTATTGAATATAGAGGTTTGTAAATGAGTGTTTTGCTAGCCTGGCTCAGCGGCACTATCCATGGTGTTGGTAGGGCGGTTTCATTCTTGCATGTTTTGTTTTGTTGTGCGTGAGGAAATGTAAAGATAAGCTAGTAGAGTAAAAATATTGTGAAAATATTAAAGAATATATACACTGCTTGATGAGTTAAATAAGAATAAGAAGAGTTCAATATTCCTGCAAATGCAGTGAAGAAGTCTCTGCCTCTGAAGTCTCTGAAGTATCTGTTAACTGTATGAACTGTATTAGTTCACTGTTTGCCCATGAATAATGGTTCCTTCCTGATGTAAAGGTTGACCTTTCAACTGCATCAGTAGTAGATTAACAGTCCAAAACCTAGTGTGAGCCTCGCAATTGCCACCCTGAGTTGTTTTCTCATCAAGATGCCCTTTGCTGAAGTCCTACTCTATGACGCCCTTTGACCCCCACCTTTATGAGCCCCACCCTAAACAAAACCATCAGGCTCCTTACATCTATCCCTAGCCTGGCTATTGCCAGACCAAGCTCAATCGTAGATTTCATGTCGGTCTGGGGAGGCTGCTGTCATTTTCTTCAGCACAAGAGGCGTGATCAACAGGCCTATTTCAAAGTGACTCTGTACGCAATTGGCTGCTTGCCGTCACTTCCCTGTCGTCATTTTGTTAAACCAGCCAATAGCACGCCAGGGGGAGAAGCCGTCTTGGTGATTGGCTCCTGCAAAAACGTATCGGAGGCAGAAAGAAATGTATTGCTCTTCTCCAGACCCAGGGCAAATTCAAATCGCCGGCAGAACGGGCTGGGGGTACCCAGTCTAATCTATCACTGCATGGTTCTCTGTCCCACCAGCCCACTGTGAACCAGGACTAGCTTGTGGATGACACCTGCTCTAGAAGAGGCTGGGTTATATGAGTAGCTGTGCAGCTTCCCATGGCCATCCATTCATAAGATACATAGGCTGCTCAATGCTGATCCAGAGTCAGCCGGGGTCGCCTGCCACACTATGTTGATGAACCGTAGCCAAGCTGGCGGGACGGACACTGACTGGGTTGACGGGGGCTACAGTTATAGGAGGTGATCCTGCACTTCCCCCCCCGCTGTGAGATCTGTTCTGCTCGTCTCCTGGGGGAGGAGTGTCAGACGCTGGCAGTGTCAGCCCACTGTCGCTCGTCGTAGCGGTGGAATCGGTTTCTTGGGCGGAAGGTTCAGTAAGTTATTATATATATATATATATAAGTCTGTGGCGAATTAAATGGGGGATAAATGTAATGTTTACAGTTTTGTTTTGTCAGCTTAGATTGACATCATACAATGGACACCAAGCATTGAATCCACTTTTAACGTAGATTATATTATATACTGTATATTACAGCTATGTTAAACAAATTGATTTAATATAGATGAACATTTATATTACCGCTATATTAAACAAATCTATCCAAACTAAGCACTACTATGTCATCTAAACCAAATTAAATGTCACAGGGACGACCTTATACTCTCTCTCTCTGTCTGTCTGTCTGTCTGTGTGTCTGTCTGTCTGTCACACCATATTTGTCTGTCTTGTCTGTCTTTGTCTCTCTCTACCGCTGTCAGTCTCACTCTTTCTGTCTCTATGTATGTCTCTGTCACTCTTTCTCTGCCTTTTTGTATGTCTCTCTCGCTCTCTCTCTCGCTCTCTCTCTGTCTCTCTCACTCACACTCTCTCCCTCATCATTTACTCAGAGTGAACTCATCCGGAGTAACCCACCCTGAGTCGACTTCTCTGGTTGCCATGACCACGCTCCCCAGCGTGGCGGTGTGTAGGGCTGGGGGTTAATGTCAGTTAATGTGGTGACAGTAGGTGACAGGCAAGTTAAGGCTTCCCGCGAGTGACTGACACAGTCGGTCGGTAACTGTCGTCACGCTGGGGCTGTGAAGATATTTCTTTTGAAATATTTGGCATGGAGTTAGCTGTCAGATTAACGGCATTTTTGAACTCTGTTACACTGTCCCTGAACACCAGTCGTTTAGGGAAGGGGGAAATGTTAAATTATGAAGCAGCGACCAAACAACGATTCAAATCTAGCAATTCTTATTCGATGTAGGAAGTAGGTTTTGATTTATACAGTTACAGTAAGCAACTGTTAAAGTAAAACTTGCACAGGATTTTTTTTCACTGCAGCCATTGCCTTTTATTCAAAGGCTAGCTGAAGTGTTAAATCAAACAATAAAACTCATCCACCCACGACCCACCCAGGGATGTTTTTCTCCCTCAATCAATTTTTGTTTCTTTCCGTCAAAGTCGAGGAGATCTCCTTTTAAACAAACAGTACAACTCCTGATTATGTTTTGAGTAGCGTACTTAGTCGAGTATTAACACCCTTCATCCCGTGTTGGAGTGGGGCCTTGACGGACGTGGTGAACAGTTACAACGCACCCCGTCTACTGCTGCTTTCTCCCGGTGGCTTGGAGACTTGGTTCTGTTTCAAGCAGGCCTCTGAATGGATGACGGGACGGGCGTCTCTGAGGGGATCTCAGTGACTCTACATTACAGACACGCCTGAGAGTCCCTCTTCTCCAGCTCCCCTCTGTCGCGATCCCTCTCCTTCTCGCTGTCCTTCCTTCTCCTTCGACATTTCCTCGCCCTCTCTCTCCCTCTCACTTCCTCCCCCTTCTCTTACTCCATCTCTCTCTCGCCCCCCCTCTCCTTCCACCTCTCCTCTCTCCGTCTCTCCTTCCATCTCTCACCCCTGCCATCTCTCATTCTTCTCTCACTCTCTCCTTCCATCTCTCCTTCTTCCCTTCATCCAACTCTCTCTCTCTCTCTCTCTCGCCCCCTTGTCTCCTTCAATCTCTTGCCTCTGCCATCTCTCATTCTTCTCCCACTCTCTCCCTCTGTCTCTCCCTCCCTCCATCTTTCTCTCTCTGCGCCAGTGCTCCTACCCCCCCTCGCTGTATCCTGACATCCAACATCCTGTATGCTTCCTCGCTCACAACAGCTCTAACAGAAACCAGCCCTGGATGAACTAGTCTGGATAAAACTAGTCCAGTAGAGACTAACCTAGGATGGACAAGTCCAGGACACCAAGGATCAGGTTATGAGGTTATTTATGAACATCATTGATCACCAACCTTAACCACTTTTTTTGTAATTCAGCCAAAAAGACTAATATTTGCCAGGTACAGAATTGGTCTAACTTTTGGCATCCTAACCACCCTAACCACCAACTATCCTCCATTCTGCCCCCATTCTGAACCACCATGATATTTTTAGCACAAACAAATATTTGTCATATAGACCCTCGCACTACACTGGGAATCAAAAGCCCTAATCCTGGCATTGTTGATGTCTTGCTCTAGCAGTTGAGCAAGGCAGGGCCACCAGGCATCATGTGAAGCATGTGGATATTACAAAGAGGGCGTTAGATTAAAGTGGAACACAGAGGCTGTGATTTGGGCTCTCTGTAGAGGGGATCTGTTGTATAAAGCAACGAGTGCCCAGCGACATGCACCCCTAACATCTTTATTCTGTCTCTGGGCGAAGAGAATAGAAAGTAATTGGCAGAGAGAAGACAAAAAGAAAAACCAAGTGCAAGAAACGACGAGACAAGAATAGGCCCATGAAAGTAATTCATTTTCCAGTGAAGATCAATATGTACAGCTTTGTGTTCGGAATAAAACAACTTTCAACAAGAGAGTGGGAACTTTTGATGTGACGAGAGAGGGAACTTTTAATGTGGCTCATTGCTGCCAGCAGGCCTTAGAAATGGAACTGTCTCTAAATTAAAACCAAGGAGTTGAATGTCTGCCTGATTGTCCGATGTTGTCCATCAGTAACCCTTGGCTACTAAGGACTCACTCCTGACAAAGGCCTTATTGGATGAGCACGAGGGAAAGTAATACCCGCTGAAAAATACATTTAGTAGACACTTTTATGCCAACCGCATTACAGTGAATTGTCATTCAGGAGCAGGTAGGAAGCTAGCAAGACCAGGAGCTCGGGCTCAGGGTTGACTACAGGACGGTCGCGGGAGTCAGGGATCGAAACCGGTCGTCCTGAGAGTCAACCACCTGCCCTTTACCGCATTATCTAAGAGTTACACAATGAAAATGTGTTCTGTCATTATCGTCATTCAGAATGATGATTCATTTTGATGACTCATTTTGTTGATTTATACGACAAAAAAACGAAACGGCGGATATTAAACCGAAAAATCGTATAGGGAGCCGTCGTTAAACTCCAACCGACAACAACAAACTAGTGTCTAAAGGTGGTAAGCCTGTGGTCTCGGCGCCCGGCGCTCACCGCAGTGCCCTCCCGTATACCCTCTCCACTAATGGAGACGTCTTTGTTTAGTCCTGTGACGTCGTCTGAACCAACAGCACTAATGAAGGACGCCGCGTGTAACTCTGGAAGCTTGATTACCCCGCGCCATCCCCGGTCCCGACCGCGCTCCGTAATGAACGCGCTAATGACCAGCGGCGTACACGGAGCCGTCGCTTCATAACCGCCGACGTGAACGGCCTGCTAATGTGTGTGTGTTGCTTTTAATGGCTCACTCGCCATTGTACGTGTGTGTGTGTGTGCGTGTGTGTGAGTCTGTGTGTGTGTGCGTGTTTGTGCGTGTGTGTGTGTGTGTGTGTATGTGTGTGTGCGTGCGTGAATCTGTGTGTGTGCATGTGTTTGGAAAGTGTGTTGGGGGTGGTGTGTGTGCGAGATGAAAGAGATTCTAATGAAAGAACTCTGCTTTGATTGCCGCCGAATAACACATCCCGAACAATAGGAGGATCAGCTTTTTTTTCGTAAGGCGGGAGTTGAATTTAAATGAACAATGATGTGAAGTTGACTTCAACAGGAGTACGGTAAGAAGGCGGTGCACATTGTTTATCAAAGCGGCAACTGTGAAAGATTTAAGACTTCAAATAAGCACCTGTACCTGTTGAGACAGGGCTGTGTCTGCAAACGCCGGTGGTGTGTGTGGCGGAATGTGAGACGAAGGCGCTCAGGTAAATGCCATCTAGACAGGATTGTCTTCGATTTGATGCCGTTATTATCCATCACTCTCTCTCGTCTCAGAAGTGCCATTATTCTTTTCAATCTTCCAAGCAAAGTTGGAATAGTCCACTTGTTGCCTTGTGATTCACGGCCTGACTTTAGTGTTCTGTTGTTGTGTTGCGTTGTTATGTCCTGGTATGTGCGATGTGTTGTGGAATGTTGCTGTTCTCTTTTGTTTTGTGTAATGTTGTTTTGGTTGGTCATGTTGTTGTTTTAGGTTGTTTTTGTGTTATTTTGTCTTGTGGTATGTTCTTGTGTCTTGTTTGTGTTGTCGTGTTGTACTGTTAGCCTGTGTTGTTTGTTGTGCTGTGTTGTGTTGTGTGCTCTTGTGTTGTTGCTGGAGTGTGTTGTACTGCGCTGTTGTGCTGTCTTGTCACTTTGTGTTGTTTGGCTGTGCTTTTTTGTCTTGTGCTATTTTGCGTTGCACTTCTATCTTATTGCTTCTTTTTGACACATTTCTCTGAGTCCTTCCCTGCTATGAGCTCATGAAATATGCATCACACTGTATGAAACCCAGCCTGTCTGTAATAACCAACAACCACCACGGAAATCACACCGCTCCAGGCAGGACTCGTGTGTGTGTGTGTGTGTGTTTGTGTGTGTGTTGTTTGTGCGTGCCGGTCCGGTCGGTCGAAAGGAACGGGCCCACTGCAGGGGTCTGCGGTCGTGGAACCTGAGAGACACGAGGAGAAAAGTTTCCCTTCCCTACCCCCCCCCCCCCCCCCCTCTTCTGTTATCAAATCACGCGCAACGCCCTCTAAAAATACCACTGCAAGCGGCAGGACGTTGTGCGATGGCGCGTGACCGTGTGCGTGTTGTTCACACATCCAGAGCAGGAGGAACCCTTTACGGGTTCCTGCGTGAAGAATGCAGGAGGAGGGAGGAGGGGGGGGGGTGTTGGGGAAGGCGTAGTGGGACCTTGTTTTGGGGGACACCGGAGAGAAGAGAGATAACACTTGGTGACATCTCTCGCGGATGCGCCAGCGCCAGCGAGCGAGGCAGAATTGCCTTCGGAGCGAGAAGCCAGGCTTCACAACGGCTCCGTTTAGATTTCAACGCCGTGGAAATAAGAAAACTCCAAAAGGGCTGTCAAAATAAAAACTCTGGAATGACTGAAACTCTAGGCTACGGTCTGACAGGGTCCGTGGCGCTCGTGAATATATAAAAATACACTTGTGTTGTCTTGACATGGAGTGGAATTACCGAGGCGTGGGGCGATGATCTGTTGAGATGTAAACGATTGCGTCACAACACCTACGATTTTGCACCGCCTGCGCTCCACTTAATGCGAGCGCGTGAGTCAGCCCCCCCCCCCCCTCAAGCTGCCTGTTGGAATCAAATGGGCAGGTTTGAAACGTTAGCCACAGGCTCTTGTGCTCTGGACCGTCACTGCCCTCGTCCGCCCACTCGCCGTCGTCACCCTTGGCAACCGCGTGCCACTGGGATGGATGTGATGGCCCTCCACACGAGCCCTGCTTCCTGTCTCCTCCAGGCTTAATATCAATCCATCTGAGGGCCATCTGAGAGGGCCACGTCAGGACGCTTTTGGCGTGACAAGTCTTGACCCGCTCGCCTCCGCGATGGGTTGGCACTGAGGGCTGCACTTGGATTTACGTTCTTATTTATTTCCCCCACTTGCCCCTGTCAGTCTGGTGGGAAGGGGGTGATGTCAGTCTGGAAAGTCCCTCCTTGAACTGGTACACTGATGAAGTCCCACTATAAGAGATATTCATATTTTGAAGTACGATAGTGCTTATAATTGTGCTTATAAAAGTGCTTTGAATTAGGATTGAATTAGCAGACTATTGTATCCTCAGCGACATACAGGGAATACAGATACATGCGTTATGGAGCGTCGGGGCTAATCTTAGCTCTAGGAGGACTTCAGTGCTGTGTTCCAATATCCATACTATCCATACTCACTATTCTTAGTTTGAGTACGTAGGGCAAAAATAAGTGTACTGAAAGGACCCGGATGGTGTACTCAAAACGGTCAAACCGCAAAGTGTGGATTGATGCACACTTTTCCACTCAATCGCAGCCATCTTAGCTACGTAGCGGAAGAGGGTGGAGCCAGGCTGAACCAACGTCGGCGCATTTTCCACATAGCCTGCATTAATAGTGTTGTTTTGTAGTTTGTATAGCTTTTAAAGCTTTTTATAGCTACTATGCGTAAAGAGTTCACCGTTCAAAGCGGGATGTTTATTGCAGGGGAGGAGCCGCGGCGGCAGTCGCAATCTTATTTTCCGGTAAGTGCACCACGGAGTACTCGATTTGGAATGACACTGACATCTGAAAATCAGCGCACTCAGTGAGAGAGCATAGTGTACTACGTTTAAGTGTACTCATGGAAGTATGGATATCGGAACACAGCACTGGTTAGGCTGCCGACACTGGGGATTGAACCCAGTACTGTTTGGCTGGGGGTTGAACATTTGTACGACTGCTCACAGGCTGCCAAATCTTGTCAGCTAAGATAGAAATCTATATATATGCGTGTTAAAAAAACGCCATGAGGGTGTGTTGATGGCTGCCAGCAGGTGTGTGATACCGTTTGTAACCTGTGACATTGCGTGCGAACCAGTCAGCACGGCTCTTCTTTGCTCACGGAAACCTCCGGAAGTATTCACAGACTCCCGTTGAACATGAGGTGGTGTCACTGGAGCTGACATGGGCTAGGTGCTAGCCTCTGTTGTGAAAACATGAACAACACAGAGCAACACATGAACTATACATCCTCTCTCCATATCTCACCTTTTCTCCCCCTTTCTCCCCTCTCTCTCTCTCTATCCCACTATCCCCCTCCCTCTATCTCTCCATCAATCCCTTTCTCTATAGCCATTTCTCAATTTGCGTTCTTGTCTGTACTTGTGTACTTGCGTTCTCGTGAAACATCATCAGTCGTAGCCCAAGTACTGTTCCAATTCAAAGTAAGCATCAAGTCAAGTACAGTCGTAAAACCCCGAAGTGTTCTCGATGTGTTCTTAAACTGGCCGTTCCACCGAGGATGCATCGGAGGTGACTTGTGTGGACTTGGGACATTAAATATCCCAGGATGCATTTCGCGTTTCCATGTTTTAAAATATGAGTATGTAAGCTATAATAATAGGCTATGTATAGGAACATTTTACAAATATAACAAAAATGTAGGCCTATTCATTCAAAATATTGACATACTATTTCAAAATGAAAGAGGCAGGGGTTTTGTTTTATATAATTTGTTTATATTGTATAAGGCGCTGATAGAGGAAACCCATCGCAACGGCAACGAAAATCCCGGTCGGATCCATCTGATCGCGTGTGTTTGTGTGTGTTTCTATCCTAATCTGTGTAATTTCTCGCTCATTCGTAATTATTATATCAATAGTCTACTCTCCAACTACATAGGCAGTTAGGCACGCGCCTCTGTACCCTACATAAAAGTTGTGTGTATAGCTTATACACACAACAAGCATATCTTTTCATTTATATTCATTCAGAATATTAACATACTATTTTAAAATGAAAGAGGCTGGGGTTTAGTTTTATATAATTTGTTTATATTGTTCAGTAGTATATGCCTACATGAGGCCGTAAAGCACAGTTAACAGAGCTGAGTTGGTGACGTCATCAAGGCCGCTGCTGTTCCAATTGCAGGTGCGTACTCACGTCCTCGAAAGTGTACTTGCCAAGTACGCACTTCCAAGTCTGTGAGTCCGTAGTTTGTGTACTTGGTATTGAGAAACGGCCTATGTCTCTCTCCATATCTATTCCTCTTTTTCCCTTTCTCTCACTCTCTCCCTCCCCCCCTCTCTCTCTCTCCCTCCCTCCCCCCTCTCTCTCTCCCTCCCCCCCCACTCTCTCTCCCTCCCCCTTCTCTCTCTCTCTCTCTCTCTCTCTCTCTCTCCCTCTCTCTCTCTGTAGTGCTGTCCATCAGCCGGCCAGCACTGCGCCGCCTCCCTCTGTCATGCCGCTGATTGAAAATTGATTAAAACAACAACTAGGTGGTGGTTTCGTGCGAGGCCCTGGTGTGGTACAGTTACTGCGGCAGCAGTAGTGGTATCTAAGGTGACCTTCAGAGCGCTGTCGTTGGAGTACATTACACACATGGCGGCCCCGCTGCCGCTCATCAGACGTCCCTAGCGGCGGGCTAGTGGCGCAGTGGGAACGGGAAGGGAACGCGTGCTGGGCACTGTTAGCACGACGGCTGAGGGGTACTTAATTGCCTTTGGCAGTCCACACACGAGGGCCGGGAGAGTGTGTGCTGGGAGGGGGGGAAAGGGGGGTTATTAGGCGATATGTCTTGGACCACTTAAGTCTTTTTTTTGCCCGAAGTTGGGTTTCCGCGTGCAGCCTTCTAAGAGAAAAGGAGCGTCAACTCGAACTGCATCAAATGGTATGTAACTCCTTAGTGCTGTTGCTTTGTTACATTTTTGGACACTAGCTGAAATTTGTACTCGTGTTGTTAGTCGTATCTTTGACCTTTATGCAATGGAACTTCCACCCCGTTTGCTACGAAAAAAAAGTCCAGATGTCAAAGCCGTCTCAAGTTTGCCTGATTCAAACCTTGCACATCCAAGGCCTCCGCGATGAACA